>NW_007728586.1:188028-205048 GCF_000696425.1 Galeopterus variegatus
CTTGCCACAACTTTCTCCTCCCCACCCCAAGAAAACCCTCTCCTCTCTCATCCACATGCTCACCAGAGGGCTTTCAGCCAAACAGAAACCCTCCTCTCTTCCATCCATCTGGAGACAAATATAGGAGTGTATGAGTTCCATAGAAAAATCCCTTCACTCTGCTTGGCGGGGAGAGGTTAGAGCAGCATATCATCCTGAAGGGGGGTGCATTTGAGCCTAGATTAGGAGAATGGGTATGATGTTACCAGAGAAGGAAGGAAATGGCTTGAACGAAGGCATATCAGGTTGTACCCTGCCATTAAATGAAACAATTTAGCCCCAGATGAGGTCCAGATAGGTTAGCTTTGATTGCTATTAAAAGTATCTTCTACTCATACAATACTTGCACTGGCTGGGTCAATAGGCTCAATATGATTTCTTCTAGCCTCTAGATGCACTGTCCAATATAGTAGCTACTAGCCCCATGCGGCTATATACATGAAATTAATTAAAATTAAGTAGCATTAAAAATTCAGTTCCTCACTTGTGCTAGATATATCTCAAGAGGTCAAAAGCTGCATGTAGTTAATGGTTACCATAATGGACAGCAGAGCTATAGAACATTTTCATCATCACAGAAAGATCTATTGGACGGTGTTGCTGTAGCACTGGAGGGAGAGAAGATATAATTGAGAAAGATGACTGAGGGACTTGACCCAGGCAGGTGAGCCCTTGGGCACGAGGTGAAGGCAGTCTGGAGGTTAGTAGGCGCCAGGGTGGTTCTGCCACTTCTAATTTTGGTAACTTTTGGACAAATCATTTCTCTCTGGTGTTCTCACTGCCAAGAAAATGAAATGGTTGGACTATGTTATCCAAGGAACCCACTCAATGATTTATAGATTCTATGGATGTTTAGCCAGAAACGGGTATATCAAGCTGTTTTTTCCAGATGTGGAGAAAAGAGCCTTGGATTCAGAGAGAGAGCAGCTGGTTCCAGCCCTACCCAGCTGAACCATCATGGACAAGTCACTTAACCTCTCTGAACCCCATTTCTGTATTATGGAAGTGGGGAGAAAGTGTTGGCAGGATGAATTAAAAGGATTTAAAGAAAAGCACTTAGAGGAAAGACCAGGGATAACAGGATGTCACTAGGTCAGATAAAGAGGAAAAGCTGGAAGTAAACAAAGTTAAATGGGTTTATTTGCTACAGGATTCTTAGGGGCCTGTAATATGCTAATGTGTACTGTGAATCTCCAAGTATTTCCCAAATTGATATGACCACAGAATTCCCTTTTTTTTTTAATTCTCCCAAGGAATGCTCACAAGCATTAGTTATTGTTGCATGGAACACACTTAGGAACCATGACTCCATAGGGACGGAGGGCTTTCCTTGGCTGCAGCTTGGATTGATGGTTGTCACCCAGTGTTGCCCCTGAAAAATGTCTGGCCTAAGAAAGAATTTGAAAGATCAGGGTTGGATGACATTATAGGGATTGCTTAGAGTGCAGGCAGTCATAAGAGGAAACCAGAGAAGGGAGCGAAGACTGCAGATCTGGGGAAGGTTCAGGGTGGCAGAGGGAACCTCCTGTTTACTGAGTGCCAATGCAAACCCTCCTGCAGGCACTGGCCTTGACTTTTTCACAGGCATCATCTCCCATCCTTGGAACAGCTCTGAGAGGCAGGTGGTAGGCATCACACCCATTTTATAGATGAGGAAATTGAGGATCAAGTGCAAACCCTCCTGCAGGCACTGGCCTTGACTTTTTCACAGGCATCATCTCCCATCCTTGGAATAGCTCTGAGAGGCAGGTGGTAGGCATCACACCCATTTTATAGATGAGGAAATTGAGGATCAAGAGCGTAATAAGAGGTTAAGCAATTTACACATGTTTAAATGAGCAGCAAATGATAGAGTTGGGATTTGAACCCAGGGTTGCCTGAGTCCAAAGCCCATAACCTAAAGCCTTTGTCTCAGAGAGCCTAAAATGTCATGACCCTGGAGCTTTAAACCTGTAGGGGGTGGGGAAACAAACTGCCCATGGTTTGTAAACCTAGTATTGTCATCATCTGGCTTTTTCCTTGTATCCGAGTGAGGTCTTTTAAATGGAAGGAGCCTTTATTTTATCCTCCCCCAGTTTCTCCAGTTTCCCATCAAAGATTCTTTATCCTCCCCCAGTTTCTCCAGTTTCCCATCAAAGATGATTCAAGAAGCCCCAAAAGCTGAGCTAAAATGACTCTTTCACCCTTGCCACCTACCACCCCTCATTCCCCTGGGAATTGCCAACACTTAGGAGATAGGTAGCAAGCCGAGATTTCAGGAACTGTTTCTGAGAGGCTTACACCCATGTCCTGAGCCCCCTAAGTGAAGCCCGGAGGTACTGGCTGGTAGGGTGGGAGGTAGAGGTACTGGGCTCTCAGGCAGGGATGGGGGGGTATGGCACGGAGCAGTGAATTGTGTGTGTGTGTGTCTTCTTGGATTGTGCAATCTCCACCTTGGGGACCGAATATTGATCAATCGCTGTCAGGAGCAGTGGTACCGATTTATTTATTTATTTTTTAAAATCTAACTTCTTAAGGGCATTGAACCTTTGCCTCTGCAATGATCAGGTCCAAACAGCAAATAGAAACTCACATGCCATGTTGCTAACACTTCAGCATTTAAAAACCAGATGGCAGGTTGAGGCCTTACGAAGAGAGAAAATGGGAAAACACTGTAAATACTGTGTACTTCTGACGTTTTGGCTGAACTTGAAAACAGGCATCTTCACTTGCGGTTCATTAGATTAAATCAGCTGCGATTACAAATGGAATCCCTTGCTCTGGTAATAACCCGTGTTTGTTGGACATGTGTTGTAATCTTGCCTTTAAATACAACCACATGCATGACATATTTTGTTTTCTCTTGGCCATTGGACTGGAAAACTATTAAGACAACATCTGCTTTGCTTTCTGATTGAATCAGGGGCAAAGAGCAGGTCTCTGTAGTGTCCTTCAGATTATGCCTGGGATATCAAGTTCCAGCTGCTAACCACTTTCCCACTCCTTCAGAATCTGGTCCCGAACGTGACTTTTCTAGTGAAAACTCTGGTCTCACTCAGTCGAGGTCCTTCCTGCCTTCTGATCCCACCTACAGCATGTGAAGTCCACGCTCGCACATCCCACGCCTCAACAAAGTACTCAACCCCATTTGAAATAATTCTGTTTTCCATTTAGTTGGTTGTCTGTCTCCACCCTGAGGATATTCCCTCCAGGAGAGCAGGAGCTATGTCTGCTCCCCATGCACCCCCATTCCCTGAGGGCCAAGAACACTTAGTAGGCAACTCAGTAAATATTTGTTAAATAAATCACTGTGTTTCCCAATTGGGGTGGAGAATGAAGTAAGAGTGAACCATTTCATGAGAAAGTTATTGCCTTTGCAATCATTTCAGGCCTTCTGATAATATCAGGTGTCTCAGTTTGGTGGTGGGGTTTTGTGTTTTTTGGGGGTTTTTTTTGGCGGCTGTCCTGTACGGATGTCACCAGCACCACACTCTAATCAAGTGAACCCTCAGTTTCGTGTTAATATGTCTCTAACATCTCTTTTCCTAGCTATTCTCTCCCTTTTTTTATTTTCCTTTTTGTCTTTTTTTGTGACCGGCAACGGATTGCAACCCTCAGTGTCGCGCCCGTACCGGACCGGGACCGGCATCGGGATCGCAACCCTCGGTGTTGCACCCCTACCTTGCTCAGCCAGCGAGCGGCCAGTCTGTATGTGGGATCCGAACCCTCGACGGGAGTGCCGCTGTGCTCCCAAGCGGCGCACTGTAGCAGTGCGCCACCGGGCCGGCCCTCTCTCCCTTTTTTAAAATAGAAAGTACATCTCTGGGCTCAGGCAAAGGACAGTCACCAAGGCTAGCTAGGATTTAATAATATTGTTTTGTTTTCGGAGTGTTTAATTTTTTCAAATAATATTTGTGGCTCTATATTTATAACAATATAAAGTTTCCTTTTAAATGAAATTTAAGTGTAAAGTATTGCTTTTAAAAAAATAGTCACAGTGCAGGTAGAATGAAGCAAACGCCTTTGAAGGTGGCAACTGCACGACTGAAGTCTGGAAATGAACAAATGCGTGCACATTCACCCATAAGAATACCCAGTTATAGTTCTGTTTGGCCAGTGCCCTGTGAAAGGCAATTAAGCAAACAGAACGCTATTTTCCTCTCTTCCCCAAATAATTTAGTTCTGTGCTAAGTCCCGCCTCCTAATCTCTTTCTCTTCCTCCTTTCCCCCCTGAGGCTGCCTTTAGGAGTTATTATCACTCAGAAAGAGATCAAGAAAGGTAGGGGACCTGGGACAACCTGAGGCCTGATGTGGGTAGCCCCACAGGACATGGGGAGGAAATACCCAGACTCACATTCTTTGCTGAATCCCTAAATTGTAGGCAAACTGTGCATTCCTCCTGAAGTAAGTTCCTTATCAATCAAGTTCCTAACGGCCCTAAGAGGAGCCTCACTGGCCAGGATGCTCCACCAGGAATGAGTCGTTGCTGTGGATTTCTGAGCCTTGGTTTTCTGCCTCACATAGCCGGTCAGTTAATAATGCAGCAAGTTAATAATTAAAATGAGGATTATGTTATCCTTCAAGATGCAGACTTGCTCATTCCCACCTTCATTTGAAGAACACTGTGGCCACCAAAATCAGTGGAATATCTCAGAAGGCTCTGTGCTCACCTGTGTTGACACAGGTAAGCACAAGGAATGGTCTGCTTTTTTGTCTGGGTCCCCACGAGACTCTGGGTTTATGCATAAAGGGACTAAGTCTGCCTGATTCATGTTCTGCCTTCATAATCCTTCATGTTTAAATACCTATAATTCCACCTCTCTTCTCTCTTAATTTTCCTGAAATATCTCTTGTTAGTACCCCAGGATTGGGGTGAGTGGACCCACTGCTCTGTTTGTAAGCTGAGAGGTAGGAAACCTGGCTTGGCTGTGGGACTTTTAGAAAATTGCTTAACTTCTCTGACTCATAGGAGTGTTGTTAAATTTAGATCAGATGAAAGAACAGATGTGAAAGCTCTGCAGAAAGCTAGGAGAGTCATAAAATGTAAAAGTTCTATTCAGAGAGCAGCAATCAAGTCACCCTCATGACCAGTAACTCCTAGAAGCCCCTGGAATAAGGCTCCTCCCAGTCAGAAGAAAAAGATGCAGAACTTGCAGCTTTTGCAGTGGTTTTAAGCATGATTTCTTTTAGATGGGTCCCCCTCATATTTTTCAAGGCATAGTAGATATCCTCCATCAGCAGCTGTCTATGGCGGATACTTGTGGTTTCTTTGGCTGCCCCTTTTTATACCCGTAAGACCCTGCCCCATTCCCAGTCCATGTGGTTGAGATGGTGTTGACTGGCTCCAGATGTGGACATGTGACTCAGAATTGGCCAATTAGATCATTACATTCCCTTGACCATAAGTGATTGGTTCAGGTATGAGTATGTTATTTGGCTTGAGCCAATGAGATGCAAGAAGGCTTTTAGAATATCTGAGATGTAACCCTATTCCTTTCAAACACATCAGAACCTAGCTTGATATATGGCTGAAGCTGCCACAGCCTTCTTGGCAGCAAGAAGAGAGAATTTGTCTGAGAATGGCCAGCAACAAAAAATGGAACAAGAGATGGACAAAGTTGTGATTTTATCACTTGAGTCCTTGAATCCAGTTGTGCATGAATGATTGAGCATATTTATTATAAGAGATGTAAATTGTGTTTGTGTTTTTTCTGAAGCTGCTGTGTCGTGAGTTTTGCGTCACTTGCAACCATAAGAGTGCTGACTGATTATAGTATTCTTAATTCTTAACCTCTTTGTCAATAGCTGTTTTTTTCTTGATCTTGACTGCTTCTAACTCATGGCCTCAGGCCCCATCTGAACCCACTGATTCACTGAAATCATTAATCTTATTTTTCATTTGTTTTCTACATCTGTTTTGGTACCACAGAGATGGTGAGAACTATCTAGCACATTTATTTGGCACTTTACAGTTTATACAAGGTTCTCACAGGTGCTGTATTTTAGAACCATGTATTATTCCCACTTTAAAGATGAGAAAACTGAGGATCAGAGAAGTAAAGTGAACTCACACCCATGGCCACATAATTAATAGATCGTGGTTCTCAAGAGTGTATTCTTTCATATGCAGGTGTGGAAGATGAATAAAGGGTCTAAGGAAATGCAGGTAATACCCTAACAAGATACTATGTTCATTGTACCCAACATTGCCCTTCCTACAGCTTCGTCTGTTCCCTCAGCCTTGATCTTCTGTATGGAATAGCATAACACACTCCCAGTGGTGTAAGGAATACCAAAGCAAACTGAAGACCATTTGCTCTCGTGCTGAACATGTTTCCTTCTCAGACACTGGGAACATCTGTATGCTAAACTATTCTCTTCTCCTGACCGCGTCATACTATTTTTCACCCCTGTACATAGATCCTTTCCTGCCTTTTTCCTTTATTTACTTAATCATCCTTCCTGTATTTGTCAGAGTTCCTGTTTGCAAACAACAGAATCCATGTTAGCTACTTTGAGAAGAAAGGGAAAATGGTCAGTTCCATTAGGTAACTCTCAGAATCTCCAGCAGGACCAGATCATTGGGCTTGGAGGCTACATAGCAGGGAACAACACCTACATCCTAGCTGCAAGGGGCTCTAGGATAGTGAGTTTCTGGCTTCTACTTTTGGGAGGAAAGACTCTTAAGTTGGAAAATTCCCCAAACCTAGGAATAGTATGTAAAAGGTGCAGCTAAAAGCACAAGAAATTGTACATTAGACTTCCTAATTCTGCTAAGTGTCACCACTGCCACTAACCCACCCACCCAAGGGACCCCTACTCATGGTTAGGTGCTACTTCTGTGTTCTCATGAGACCTCATGTCTACAGCTATGTGGCCACGTGATTTCTCATTGGTCTACTCCTTCCCAGTAGCCAGGACCACTTTTCTACTTTCACCGTGCAGTTCACTCTACCTAAGCTGCCCTTCTCCCAACAACCACCCTCTGCTTTTCATCTAATTAATTTGATTTATTATTCATGTCTCACCTCCAATACTATATCCTTAGAAAAGCCAATGCTTTCTCCTATTCCATGTTATACATTCATAGTATCTTGTCCTTTTAAATTCATCTACTTACCATAGCTTATATATTTCAAAACCTGTCTCCCCTACTGGATTTTAAATTCCATGAGGGCAAGGAAACATGCCTGTTTCATTCATCATTGTATCTCTCAGCCCCTTGCCCAGTGCTTGACCTGGGTGGCACTCGGTAAATAGCTGTTGGATAAGATAATGAATTGAGGAGATGCAACCATCCTAGGTGGGTGTCAGGGAATACTGCAGATTTCTGTCCCAATAACTAATGAGTACATGGTTATTGGTTATTAGAAGTGATGCTCATACTGAGATCAAATGAGTCTGAATGATAATTATGCCGGAAGAATAGACCATGTGCGAGGAAGTTGAGGAGGCTGTCTCTCTTGGAGAATGCGAAGAGATGGTTGCCATTCCCCAGTCCTGGATGGAAGCAGAAGCTGGTGATTGTGTAAGAGACCCCTACTAGTAGGTCCTCAAGGGCATGCTGGCCCCCATTCTGCAGCGTGAGGGGGCTGCTGGCAGGAGCCCCATGGGAGAGCAGGATGGAAGTGGGAGGATGGGAAAAGCTCTCCAGCTTTACTCCTGGGGGGAGTCAGAGAATAGGAGGCAAATGAATCCCCCTTTTGTTAAACCCTGATATAGTTCAGCTCAACCAGAATTCTTGGGATCCTCATGCTGGCAGCCAAGGCATGGCCCTTTTCCAAAGTGCTTTTGCTTTGTGAGCACTGTAAGTCCCTTGATCTCTCTCTCCGCTGGCTGCTTCTTCAGTTCACAAACATGCTCTATTAGCCAATTTCTGTTGCTCATAAGAAAATACCTAGAACTGGGTAATTTGCAAAAAACCCATATTTATTGCTTAAAGTTTTGAAGGCTGGGAAGTCTAAAGTCCAAGGAATGCTTATGGTGAGGGCTTTCTTTGGTGGTGACCTTGGTGATGCAGGGTGTCACATGGTGAGAATGGTGGAGCAGAGAAAGATAGCTCCTCATGAGCTTTCCTTTTAAAACTCCCAGAACCATGCCTATGAGCACCATAAAACCATCAACTTAATCACCTCTTCAAGACCCCACTTTTCAATGACCATGATAGGATTTCCCACCCTCAACCATCACAGTGGAGATTAACTTTTGGGGGGGACATTCAATCTAAGGCACATGCCCAGTTCTCCTTTAGCTTAAGATATCTTCCCTTGCTCCTGCTTTCTCTTCCTTTACTGCCAATGTTCTAGAAAGGGCTCACATTATCATCTACAGCTCATTCTCTTTAGCCCTTGCCATCCAGCTCTACCCCTTAGTCCATGGGACTGGCTTCTCTGGCCCAAAGTTGCTCACAGTCCTAAATCAGTCACCCCTCACCTTTTTGGGGTTTCTAACCCCTTTGAAAACTTTATGAAAGCTATGAACTTCCTTTCCAAGGAAAACACACTCTTGTATCCACATAAAAATTGTATATAATTTCAGGATTCCACATGCCTCCTTGAAGCCCATTCTCGATCCCCAGGATGTTTGAGTGTGGAATCCGGAGGTCTTTTCTTAACCAGCTTTGGGGATGAGGAACCCAGGCTCTAGAGCCAGGCTGCTTGTTGTAAATCCTGGCTGGCTCCACCCTTTCCAGCAACATGAACTTGGGCTTTTCTGAGCCTCAGTTTACCCAATTACAAAAGGGTATAATAATATCTAATTTTATAGGCTTGTAACAGTGAACCTTACAAGAGTTAATTCAGGTAAGGCATGTAGAACAGCATTAGCATATATTAAATACTAACATGCTTATCATTATCTTCTTTATTATTTTAGTTTCTTTGTTCATTCTCACTGACCTCATTGATTCTAGATCCAACATGGTTCTGTATCTGACCCACAGATATGTCATGTGGGATATATATATTATTTCTTTAAAAATAAATAAATAAATGCATTGACAAGATTTAGAAATTAGGAGTTCTCACGAATATTAGGCTTTCGACTTCTCTTGGAAAATTGGGATTGATAATACTGGGCCCACATTTCCACCTGGAATCATGGGCAGGAGCTGAGCAGTTCTGCAACTCGCCATAGTCCCCACAAGTCACCAGTAAAGCCAACAATCCATAGTCTGAGATCATTGCACTTATGCAATCATTTCCCTTAAGGTCAAAAAATAGTTCTTGTTTCCAGAAAAAGGAAAGCTACACCAAACACCAAGAAAGCCATCTATTTTTCAAAAGAAAGCATAAGTTAATTTGTGTAAGTAAAGACAATGCCTAGCAATTTAATGTTGCAAACCCCTTCATTCGCTGGCTTTACTGCATGGCCCCCACGGGCATTTGAGTTTTCCATCCCAGGCTCTACAGGATGTGTGACCATTGGCCATTCGTTCCTTCTCTCATTGACTTCCTTGTCACCACTCATTGACTTCCTTGTCACCACCCAAAAGTACTTCTTTTTCTTCTCACTCCTACTGTGGTGGAAATAACATGGGTGGTACAGCTTAGCAGACCTGGGTTCAAATCCTTACTCTTCTGAACTTCGGTTTTGTGTCTATGAATGGGTACAATAGCCATAACTTGTAGGATTGTTTGAGAATTAAACAAGAGAATAAACATCCAACCCTCAGCACAATGTCTGGCAAATAGTAGCCGCTTAACAACATGGGTTCCCTTCCCCTGCCTAAATGGAGGTAATCCTCAAGGTTCTATCCTCAGACTCCTTCTCTGGCTGTTTGGTTCTATGGGGTTTGGTGGGCATTCCCATTACTCTAGCTTCTACTGTGGCTTTTCTGCAGTTGTCTTCTGTAATGCAAACCTTGGCCTGGACCACTGATGCTGGGTCTGCTTCTCTTCTTCTTTACCCATTCATCTGACAAAATATCAGCTTCAAAATATCATTTTCTATTGATAGAACAAGATCATTTAGTCTTTCCTATAGTGTGTTGATTGAATTTGTTTTTCTATTATTGAAAGATTATAACATTTTCTTTCAGCTTTAGAACTTTTTATTGTTAGCATCATATATGTTCTTAGAATTATTGCTAAGTTAGGGGAAATCTCTGTGTTAGGGTTCTCCAGAGAAACACAGCTGATAGGGTATACAGATCATCCTGATTTAAAATGGTTTGACCTAATGATTTTTCAACTTTACAATGGTGTGAAAGTGATACATATTCAGTGGAAACCATACTTCAATATAATATTTAATAAGCTATATGAGATATTCAACACTTTATTATAAAACAGGCTTTTTGTTAGATGATTTTGCCCAACTATAGGCTAATATAAGTATACTGAGCACATTTACGGTAGGCTAAGCTAAGCTATGATATTCGTAGATCAGGTGTATTAACTGCATTTTTGACTTATAATATTTTCAGCTTACAATGGATTTATCAGAATGTAAGCTGTAAGTAATGTAACCCCATTGTAAGTTGCAAAGCATCTGTATATTCATATATACAAAGAGATTTGTTATGAGGAATTGGTGCGCATGATTATGAAGACTAAGAAGTCCCATGACCTGCCAACTGCAAGCTGGAGGCCCAGGGAAGCTGGTGTTGTCATTTCGTCCAAGCCCAAAGGCCTGAGAAGCAGGAGAGCCAATGGTGTAAGTTCCCACCTGGGTCCGAAGGCCTGAGAACCAGGATTGCTGATGTCTGAGGGCATGAGAACATGGATATCCCAACTCAAGTAGACAGAGAGTGAATTTGTCCTTCCTCTGCCTTTTTATTCTGTTCAGGCCCTCAATGGATTGTATGATACCCACTCACTTTGGTGAGGGAAATCTTCTTTATCAGTCCATCAATTCAAATGCTGATCTCTTCCAGAAACACCCTCACAGACACACCCCGAAATAACGTTTTACCAGCTATCTGGGCACCCCTTAACTCAGATAAGTTGACATGTAAAATTAACCATCACAAGTCCACTTCCTGTCAATTTGTCAACTTATGCATCTTCTTAAACCATACTTAATCTCCAAATAAAGACAATAAAAAGTTCATAATTTCACCTAACATATTATAACTATCCTATGTACAGCTGTAAATGCACTAATCCCTTCCCTAGAAGAGGAGCTAAAGTCCTTTAGTGATCTTTACTCTTCTGATATACTGTAACTCAAATACCAGGGTGTAAAATTAATAATATTTAAATACTGATATAAAGTCAATACATCTTCTGTTACATGAGAGAATATGGGAGGAAAGAAAACAAAGATATCTGCTTAATATGTGTACGTACACACAAACATATTCATAACAAAGTAAGGAGGAAATGCTCATGACAATTACAGTCCTTGGTTCTGTAACTGATCACATGGTTGTAGCTGATATTTGTAACTATCTTCTACTACCTGTTCTGTATTCCCTTTGCCTTCAGCAAGTACCTCAGCTGGTTGTGGGTTTTTTTACCAGGTCAGGTAACCCAAACTTTCATTCCTGAAGGGTCTGGGCCATTTGTAGTCCATTTGAAGGTTAGAAGGTTTGGATTGAGTTGTTGTAGTTCTCCATTGACCTTGATTACAGGGCATGGTAATGCTAAGAGATGCCCTAAGGGATCCCCTGTATTCCAGACATGTTCTTCCTTACCTCCATTGTAGAGTAGTATCCAATTTCCCCTTGATAGGATCAATCACCTTAATCAGCAGTAACTCCTTTCTTTACCTATTGACTCAGAGATATGAGGTGCCCAAAGTAGCTGGGTGACAGTCTTAACTTCCAGTTCAATGGAATCATTGTTGAGTGTTCTGGAGAATCATTTTTCTCTCTGGAACTAAGACCTTGAGGCCAGCAGATCATAAAGTCGTGGGAACAGAAAGCAAAAATTTTGCTAGTGGGTCACTAGGGGTTATAGTGAGTGGTGCCACTCCCATTTCCACCCCTTGATTCCTAGAACCATGAATCATGGCTATGGGAGAAACAGTACCATACATTGAATGCTGATTTAGAGCATATACAGCCTTCTGGAGAACCTTGCCCTAGCCATGCACGGTATTGCCACCTGGCTGGTGCTGTAACTGAGTCTTGAAAAGGTCATTCCAACATTCTATCAAGCCAACTGCTTTAGGTGAGGAACACGGTAAGACCAGTGAATTCCATGAGCATGGGCCCATTGCCACACTTCCTTTGCTATGATGCTTGCTCACATTGACTCATAAAATTAACTATCACAACCTCTCCCAAGTTTTTTCATATATATTTTGAAAGATTTGGAACAATTTTCCACAGATTAACTCTAGCTCCGTGCATTTCAAAGCATGTTTATTCTCTATGACCCACATACTTGGGGACATATTAATACTGCAATGCAATCTTCATGTCATAATTCCAGATGGGTTGGCCCATTGGGAAGTGAGCATATTCCTGGATATGCATATCCTACACTAGGATAACTAGCAATTATTTAACTCTATAAGGAAGTGACTGTGAACTGCATAAATATATCCCACTGAATCCAAACCAAATGTATCCCCAACTCAAATTCTCTCACCTAGATCCAAAAGACACCCACAGAAATCCCAGTACTACCCATAACAGAGGAAGTGAGATGGGTAAGATGGAAGGGAAGTCAGGTGGAAGGAGACACTGGTCTTAATTGATTGTGTTTAAGCTATCCTATTCTTGCAGATTTCATAGAAATTTATGATGATGTGAGCACCTTGCTAGACACCTACCAGGGCCTTGCAAGTGCCTATGCATGTGACAGACCCTTAAGCTTGAATTTTATGTGCTTGACAATATATTCACCTTTGTCTGTGCAATCTTCATACTGGTGAAACTGGATCGATGCCATCACCTGACAACTCCCCTGTTGTCCCATTATCTTGCCTTCACTTAGGTTAGTCCCTGCCTCCTCTGGAATAAATCCTGTCTAGGTCAAACACCCTGCCTCCCATGAAAATCCTACACCTTTTCAATTAATTCTCTTCCATTCTTCTCTATATCCTCATAGGATTTCATCCTTTATGTCTTTTACTGCATTTATCAAATATTACTTTGTATTTTAGTCTTCCATTTAACTCAGCAAATGTTTGCTGAATGCACATCATGTTTCAGCCATTGTTTGGGCACTGGGGATATACCCCAGTAAAGAAGCCAAGTCCCAGCATTCTTGAAGCTTATAGCCTAGTTGGGGCAGGAATTGGAAATATCTTAAGATGCAAAGAAGACCATTTCAGAGAATGATAGGGTCGTGGAGAAGGTCAGAGTAACTATGGAAGAGTTGATGCCACTTTAGCCAGATGATCATGGAAAGCCTTTCTGGATGATGAGAGGGAGCCAGCCCCAAGAAGAGTTGAGAGAAAGACATTCTCAGCATAGGGAACATCAGGCGTAAAGGAAATAAGGTGGGAGGTTGAAAGACAGATAAATTTAGGCTGGGGCCACTCCCCTTCCTGTTGCTAATAAGCCCTTAGTTCCTGCATACTACTCAGGGACCTCCCACTTCTGTCTCCTACCTAGAGCTTCTCTCTCACAGCAGTATCCTTTTCTGTTTGGAACTTCTGGACTCTGCATCTGGTTGCATTGTAATTACTGATAGGCTGCTAGTCCATTACTTCATCCCAGATAGTGTCTAAGCTTAGCCACATTAGAGCTTCTCTCTCACAGCAGTATCCTTTTCTGTTTGGAACTTCTGGACTCTGCATCTGGTTGCATGGTAATTACTGATAGGCTGCTAGTCCATTACTTCATCCCAGATAGTGTCTAAGCTTAGCCACAAGGCTTTTGTGGAAAAATGCCTTAATTTCAAGGTGTGCCTCCAACAGTGGGAATATCAGTCCATGTGGCAGGTCAGTAGAGCAGATATTTGTAGACCACAGCCTGCCAATCACCTGTGGTGTGATGGACACCAACATTTGGTTTATTAATTTCCTATTGCTGCTGTAACACATTATCACAAGTTTAGTGGCTTATTATTATTACATCGCAGTTCTGAAGGTTAGAAGTTCATGCACAGCTTGGCTCAGCTGGGTCCTCTGCTCAGAGCTTCACAAGACTGAGATCAAGGGTTGCATTCTTTTCTGCCGGCTCTGGGTATGAATCTGCTTCCAAGCTTATTCAGGCTGTTGTCTGAGTTTAGTTCCTTGTGGTTGTAGGACTGACGTCCCCATTTCCAGCTGGGAGCTAGTCTTTGCTTCTAGAGGCTGCCTGCATTCCTGCTCATGCTTTCCATGTGGCCTCCTCCAGCAACAGCAGGAGGAATCCCTCTCATGCTTTGAATCTCTCTGACTTCTGCCACATCTCTCTGACTCCAGCCAAAGAAAGTTTTCTGCTTTTAAGGGCTTATGTGATTGTATTGGGCCCATCTGGATAATCTCCCTATTTTAAGATCTGTAACCTTAAAAACATATTGCAAAACCCGTTTTGCCAAGTAACATACTGTACAGGTTCCAGGGACTAGGGTATGCACATCTTTGGGGAGCCATTCTGCCTACCACTCTGGGCAAGGAGGCAGAATAGTGGGATATACCCCCTTTCTCTGACACTTACTGTAACTGTGGGCAAAGCTGTTAACCCTCTGAGTTCTGATTTCTACCTCTGTAGAAGGGGGATGGGGGCCAAGGCTTAACAACCCTGTCATCATCCCATTTGACAGTTTCAGCTTAAATAAAATCACATATGCAAAAGCACTTCATCAACTCAGCAGACACATATAAGTCACTGTTGTTATTGTTCTTATTCCACATGGTACTGTGGCTGCTCTTATGTTGTGTGGTTCCTCTGTCTGTTGCTCTCAATAATTGCCTAGCAGAAAGGGGGCAGCAGTAGCAGAATTGGTTAAGAATATGGGCTCTCGAGCCATATCATCCATATTTAAATCCTAGTTCCTCTATTTACTGTGTGACCCTGGGAAAATTTTTGAGCTCTGTGCTTTAGTTTCACCATCCATAAAATGGAAAGAGTAACATCTGCCCCGTAGAGTTGCTACAAGGAGTGAGTTCATACATGCAAGGTGCTTAGAACTGTGCCTGGCACATAGCGGCAGCTGCTGTTGTCACCATCATCCACCCTATCATCAGCAACCACACTGCCACCTCCTGCTCGTATCCTTCATAGCCCTTCATGCCATTTGCAATCATAACTTTTCCTGTGTATTTGCTCAGTGTCTATTACTCCCACTAGATTTGAACTGTGTAAGAGCTATTATGTTAAAGGGAGGGGCTTATGATTAATTTTTTATTACCTGTCATCAAGGATACATTTCGTAAACAAATCAAAATACGGAGGATAAAGCTAATGTCTCCTGTGGATACCATGTTTCCTACTCATCTCTCTCTTCTTTTCCAGAGAGGTAGCCTGAAGTCTGACAGTATCAAGTGTTGCTGTGGGTGTGGAGAAGTGGAAATGCCCAGACGATGTAAATTGATACGACCACTGTGGAGGGCAGCCTGGCAGTAGCTGTTAAAATTAAAAATGGGCATTTCTCCTGAGCCAGCAGTTTCACTTCTCAGAAAATGCCTTAGAGCAATACTGGCACATCTACCCAAGAAGTCATGAAGAAGGATAGTCATTGCAGCATTCCTCATAATAGCAAACATGGGACAACTTAAACATTCATGAAAAGAGTGGTTAAATAAAATACAGCACTTTCTGAGAGGCAGTGCAAGAAGTAAATGTAGACCTTCTAGCTCTGTTTTTTAATTTCATATTTTTATGTGTTTTGATAAGAATAGCAGATTTGTAAAGAGTCGGGCCTTGTTTTTAAATTTAATTTCACAACACTGTTATGAGTTGGCTACTATTATTAGTCCTACGAGGGTACTTCAAAAAGTTCATGGAAAGATTCACATGATCTTTTCACTCTATTTTTCCATGAACTTTTTGAAGTACCCTCATATTGTATAGGTGAGGAAACTGAGACACAGAGAAATTAAGTAACTTCCCTAAGGTCACCTAGTGGAGCTGGATTTGAACCCAGGTATTCTGATTCCCAAATAAGTGGGATTAATCACTATGCTATACAGATTTTCCTTTTTTTTTTTTTTTTGTAGTGTACATAATACAGTAATTTAGTAGTTCATGTCTTAATGTGTTAAAAAAAGATATGTGCCAACTGAGGGTTGTTTAAAGCAAGTAAGCACACAGTAAGATCTCATCAAGTCCTGGGGAATAAGTGAACAGTCTTCATGTAATGTCTAGCCTAATCTGACTGAAAGTAGGAAATAGGAGCCCAGTCCCAGGTCTTTGTGCTCCTTGCTACTCCCTTTCCCCATCCCCCAGGCTCTGTGGCCCTAGGATACTGCCTGGGCAGGTGCAGGAGGCTCAGATTTCCTAGAACAGGGAGGTGGAAGGCTATGGGGCCGAGTAACAGAGCTGGGGATTCCTGGAAGAGTGATAAGGAATCTTACAAACCAAAACCAAAAACAACTCTTGAAACTAATAAATGAGTATAGCAAGGTCATGGGGTACAAGTCAACACACAAAAATCAGTCATTTTTCCATATACTAGCAATGGAAATTGAATCCAAAATGAAAAACAATGCCATTTACAATCACTAAAAGATAAAAATGTACATATAAACTTAACAAAACATTTACAGAAACCGCACACCAAAAATTACAGAATATTGATAAAATAAACCAAAGAAGACCTAAATAAATGGAGAGGTATACCATGTGCATGGATTGGAAGACTCAACACAGTATAGATGTCAATTCTCCCCAAACTGACTTATAGGTTTAACACATCTCCTATCAGAATCCCAGCATTTTTTGTAAATGTAAACAATATAACTCTAAAATTCACATGGAAAGGTGATAGAACTAAAATAGCCAAAACAATATTGAAAAAGAAGAAGAAAATGGAAGGCTATAGCTCACTCTGATGTTAAGGCTTACGATATAGTTACAGTAATTGAGACTGTGTGGTACAGGCAGAAGGACAGACACAAAGATCAATAAAACAGAATCTAGAACTCAGAAATAGACCCACACAAGTGTGTCTGATTTTTT
>NW_007728586.1:205773-212755 GCF_000696425.1 Galeopterus variegatus
CTGGGGTTAGATGAAGAGTTCGTACACATCATGCCAAAATCACAATCCATAAAAAGAAAAAATTGAGAAGTTGGACTTTATCAAAATTTAAAACTTTAGTTTTATGAAAGAACCAGTTAAGAGGATGAAAAGACAGCAACCGGTTCTGAACAAATATTTGCAAAACACATATCCAGCAAAGGACTTGGGTCCAGAATATATAAAGAAACTCGATGCTTAAAAAAAAGAAAAAAAAATCAAATAGAAATTAGACTAAAGAGGGCCAACCCCATGGCTCACTTGGGAGAGTGCGGCGCTGGGAGCACAGTGGCGCTCCCACTGTGGGTTCGGATCCTATATAGGGATGGCCGGTGTGCTCATGGCTGAGCGCAGTGCGGGTGACACCGAGCCAAGGGTTGCGATCCCCTTACTGGCCACGAAAAAGACAAAAAAAAAAAAAAAAAGAAATTAGACAAAAGACATGGACAGACATTTTACTGAAGAGGATATATGCATGGCAAATAAGCACATGAAAAGATGTTCAACATCTTTGGCTGTTAGGGAAATGCAAAGCAAAACCGCAATAAGATATAACTATATGCCTGTTGATATGGATGAAATAGAAAATATTGACATATCGAGTGCTGGGGAGGATGTGGATTAACTGGGTGTCTCACACATTGCTAGTAGGAATGTAAGACGGTACAGTGACTCTGGGAAAGAGCTTGGAAGTTTCTTATAAAGTTAAACATGCACTAACCACAGGACCCAGCAATCGTGCAGTGTTCCTGCACATTTATACTAGAGAAATGAACACGTATGTCAAGGGCTCGTAGCTCAGTTGGTTACAGGGCAGTGTTGATAACACCAAGGTCAAGGGCTCAGATCCCCTTACCAGCCAGCTGCCAAAAAAAGAAAAAGAAAAAACCTGTGCATGAATGTTTATAGCAGTTTTATTTGTAATAGCCCCAAACCAGAAACAACTTAAATGTCCTTCAACAAGCAAATGCATAAACCAACTACTTACTACTCAGCCACGAAAAGGAATGAACTATTGATATATTCAACAACTTGGATAGATCTCAGGGATATTACGCTGAGTAAAAAAAAAAAAAAAGGCAATCTCAAAAGACTATGTACTATATGATTCCATTTATAAAATATCTTGAAATGATGAAATTATAGAGATGGAGAACAGATCAAATGTTGCAAGGGGTCAGGGTTGGGAACAGTGTGACTATCAAGAGGTCTAATGGGGGTGTTTCTTTGTGGTGATAGAACAATTCTTTACCCTGATTGTGATGGTGATTACGCAAATCACATACGATGAAATTTCAGAGTACTGTACCCTAAAAAATAAAAATGAATGCATGCAAAAACTGGTGAAATCCGAATAAGGTCTGTAGTTTAGTGAATACTGTTTATTGTACCAGTGTCAGTTTCCTGGTTTTGAAAATGTAGTGTGGTTATGTAAGATGTTATCACCAGGGAAGCTGGGTGAAGGTACATGAGGACTGTACTATTTTTGCAAATTGTTGTGAGTCTAGAATAATTTTAAAATAAAAAGCTTTCTTTAAATTTTGAGGGAGCTTGCTCATATGTTTGGAGACAGCGATAGAGCTGTATACAGCTGTAAGAAAAGGTGAAGTATCTTTACAGACCAGCCCCATCTTACTGACTAATGTTTCTCCAGTGCTTATCAGTGTGTAGCAAATAGAACTTACGTAGCTGGGGAATAAATGAATAACCTTAATGCAATGTTTGCACAGTCTGACTCTGAAGGTAAGAAAAAGGAGCACAGACCTAGGTCTTTCTGCTCAACTACCCCTCCCCCAGGGCCTGTGACCCTAGGCTCCTGGTTGGGCAGGCACAGAAAGGCTCGGGTTTCCTGCAGTGGGGAGATGAGTGACAGAGCTGGCAGTTCCTGGAGCAATGACAAGCAGGCGGCCAGTGGGCGCCAGTGCTGGCCCAGCCCTGGCAGGGGACAGGATCTTCCCAGGGTTCCCTCCTGGCCATTCAGTTAGGCAGGTGGCCCTGGGGAGGTGGAGCCCCTTCTCCTGGCACAAGCTCTGTCATCACACAAGCTTGGGCTATGGGCTGCTTTGAGCTGCCTGCAACTCTGAATTTTATGCCTGGATTTGAATCCTAACTGTAGCTTCTTAGGCGTGTGATCTTGGGACAAGTCGTTTTACCTTGTGGAGCCTCCCCGTAGCTTGCTGGACTCTTCTGTGTATATTGAGATGATTCTGGTCAAGGGTTGCTTGTGCTCTGGGAATACGATGCTTTTCACCTTGCTCTTTGTAACACGCATCAGGTGCCAATGTAGAGAGTTGGCCCCTGCACTCTGCATGGGTTTATTCTTCACACTGATCCACTTTGCTGACTTCTCTTTTGTATCCAGCTGGAAGTAAGTTAAAACAAACATCCAGGGCACTCTCAAAGAGATATGGAGGTTTTTAAAAGCCAGCCAGTGAGGCAGGAGTGTGGTCAGGGCTTTGGTGAGGCTGGCAAGATGTTGTTTACTGGAGGTGAGTCAAGATGCCTGGGTTCAAATCCCAGCTTGGTTCTTTATCAACCGTCGGGAACCTTATTTAAGGCCTTACAATCTCAGTTTCCCATTCTAAAGTGGGAGAATGGACCCCAACTCACAGAACTGTGTGAGTATTAAGTATTTTTTTTAAAAAAACCGTGTAGAAAGCCCTTAGCAGCATGTCGGGCACCTATGGGTGCTCAGTAAATGGCAGGGATCATTATTATTGACTGTCTTCATTGTTACTGTGCACATGCACGTGCAGAGAATGGCATTATAGAATTTGCAGGTATTTTGTATTTTTAGTTACTGGAGCTGCCTCCTCCTCCACCCCTGTGGCTGTCTCCCAGAATCACCATCCAGCTCTGGAAGCAGAGCAGAGGCAGCTGCCCCTGTGTGTGTCCCCTGGGTACAGCGGGTCTCATGGGCAGCATCCTCCAGGGACAACACAGAGATTGGCTATCTGGGTTACCTGCAGTCTCACCAGACTCAATCCCTGGAAACTGGGCCCCAGCGTCCTGGGCTGAATGGCTTTGTCAAGGCCAAGATAACATCCCCTGCGTCCTCAGATGCCCTGAGAGTCAGGTAGATGCCTGGGCATGGGGAGGGGAGGAGTGGAGGGAAGCCGTCTGTGATCAGTTAGCAGGCCAGCTCACCAGGCACAGGGAGGAAAGAGGTTTGGTGTTCCTGGAGGTTGGCTTCTGCTGCCTTTATGGGGCCCACAGCTGATGTCCCCTCTGGCCCAGCTTTCTGGCTTGCACAGAGGTGCAGGTCTTAGGAGTCAGCAGGAGCCTCAGAAAGGATCCAGTCCAAAGACATTATTTTCTGATGAGGAAACTGAGGCCCTGCACAGGCAGGGACAAAGCAGCTCCTGAGTCCTGGTCTGCTGACTTCCAGCTCAGTGCTCGCCCTCCGCCCCCTAACCATGCTGCCTCCCAATCAGATATAACTGCATTCAAGCCCTGGTTCTGCCACTGCCTTGCTGTGGGAGCTAAAGCTGCCTGGACCACCTCCCTACACCTCCATCTGTGAAACGAAATTATAACATGAACCTCAAAGGACTGGTTTAAAGATGAACTAAGACATGCAAAGTTCCTGGCTGAACACGGTAGTTAATGGGAATGTGTATGTATTGGTTTAAGTGACCCTCATCGCTTACTGTGTGCCAGACACTACTTAGATGCTCCGCATGGATTAGCTCATTTCATCCTTGCTGTGGGTTAAATGTGTCCCCCAAAAGTTCATGTATTGGAACCTTGACCCTCATTGTAACAGTGTTAACAGGGTGAGAAATTCAATTATGGTGTTTGAAAGGTGGGGCCTTTGAGAGGTGATTGGATCGTGAGGACTGTGCCCCCGTGAATGTATTAATCCATTGGTGGAGTAATGAGTTATCGTGGACATGGCTCTGACAGCTTTTTAAGGAGAGTGAGTGAGGAAGTTGGTTTGTTACTGTGTTCTGTAGAGTCACCACCCAGAAGAAGGCCCTCACCAGATGCACCCTGGACCATGCACTTCCCAGCCTCCAAAACTGTAACAAATACATTTCACTTCTTTATAAATTACCCAGTTTCGGGTATTTTGTAATAAGCAACAGAAAACAGACGAATACAATCCTCCTAACAATCTCTTCAGGCAGGTGCTAGTTCAACCTCACTTTATACAAGGGGAAACGGAGGCACAAACTCAATGAGCAACTCACCCAAGGTGTTTGCAGCACCAATCAGATCAGGCAGCCTGGATCCTCAGTCTTTGTTTCTACCACTCCGTGGCACTGCCAGGAGACCCAGGGCCACTGGGTATTAAAGGTGTGCAACATGCATTGGTTTATCTGTAACGTGACAAGACTTAGAGAGCAGGAATCCTAAAGGTGGGACTAGGAACTGGATCCCTTCAGCAAGACTCTGTAGAAGTGGTTCTCAATTAGGGGCTTTGAAAATGGGGTTGAGGGCTTTGGTTGTCATGATGACAGAGGTCCATGCTGGTATATAATGGGAGGGGGCCAGAGATAGGAAATGTCCTGCAATGTTCAGGATGGACTTATACAAAGAACCGTCCTGCCCCAAAGGCCAGTATCCCCCAACCAAGAGCCCTGGATGTACATTGAGACATCCAGGAACAAGGGACCATCTTGTGAGGACAGACCCCAGGCAAGCCTCTGTTTGGACAAGATATTTGGGAAGGGGGATCAAGGCACCTGAAGGTTTCAGGCAAGGCCTGGGCCTCTCTTCAGTCATCTAGGAAAAGAAATGAAAAGAAGAAAGGATAGGATTAGATTAAGTCAGTGTTTCCCAAACTTTGTTACTGGACAAACATTTATCATCTTAATAATTATATGTGTTAATATGTACTAGAAAAATAACTAGCACATCAGACAAATTTTAAATGAGTATTATTATTTAAGATGAATCTAAAGGAAGTATTTGTTTTCTAAGTGAGCAGAAAATGTTAAGAAATAGGACTAGGGATAAGAGGGTATGATATCGTGATACCATAAGAAATATGTATTTTGGCCTTTGTCCAGACTCCTGGCCAGAGATCCTAATGCCCTTTTACTTTCCTACATGATAAGAGTGAAGGGAGCATCTTTTGTTGTAATATTTGGCTTTTTGTTCCTAGTTCCTGTAAGAGCTCGAGTGGTAAAAGTGTTATATTCATGACTAGCCCCTTTCAACTGCACCTTAGTTTATTTATGTTAAAAGGTGACTTTTGGGGCCGAGCCCGTGGCGCACTCGGGAGGGTGCGGCGCTGTCCCGCCGCGGGTTCGGATCCTATATAGGGATGGCCAGTGCGCTCACTGGCCGAGCGCGGTGCGGCCGGTCTCAAAAAGGACAAAAAAAAAGGTGACTTTTGAAAAGCCCCTAGATGGCTTCAGGGTGGGGCTGGTTGTGAGGGGAACTAATCATGTGATCAGAGGGTTGAAATTTCCAGCACCACCTCCCACACCTCTGGGGAGGACAGAGGGGCTGGAGATTGAGTTAATCACCATTGGCCAATGATTTCATCAATCGTGCCCAGGTAATAAAGCCTCCATAAAACTCAAAAGGACAGTGTTTGGAGAGTGTCTGGGTTGGTGACCAGGTGTGGTAAACCAGGGAGGACATGGGAGCTCCATGCCCCTTCCCATACCTTGCTCTGTGCATCTCTTCCATTGGACTGTTTCTAAGTTGTATCCTTTATAATAAACCGGAAAACATGTAAATGTTTCCTTGAGTTTTGAAAGCTGTCCTAGCAAATTATCAAACATGACAAGGGGGTGATGAGAACCTCCAATTTGTCACACAGAAGTTGTGGGTAACCTGAGGACCCACTACTTGAGATTGGCATCTGAAGTGGGGGATGGTCTTGTGAAACTGCGCCTTTTACCTGTGGGCTCTGAGCTAAATCCAGGTAGCTACTGCCAGAATTTAATTAAATTACAGGGTACCATGTTGGTGTCTGCAGAGATCTGGAGAATTTCTTGATGTGGAAAACCTATATATTTGGGGTCAAAAGTGTTGTGAGTATAAAAGATAAAACAATTTTTTTCCTTTGTAATTTTCCTTCTTGGTGGATATGCAAAAATCAGGAGGGTTATTGGAAAATGACTGGTAGCTGGGAAGCTCTGAACTTGGGTGCCATCAAGCTCTTGCGTTCTTAGAATAGACATCAAAAACCATGGTTTCAAAAAGGGAAACCACCACTTGAGGGAGATAGACAATAGGGGGGAAAGGGGAGCGTGCCCCACGTTCCTCCTCCCTGTTGTGTGGCTGTGAGCTCAGCTCTGTCTCGGCACCAGTAGGTGGTCCTATCCACCCCTCTCCCAGCCATGACGTGCCAGGGGCTCAGGGCAGAGAGAGCACAGGTCCAGGACATTGTCACCACTTTTTGACATTCAGGCCTTAGTTTGCCAGTACACGGGTGTTGTAACAAAGTGCCACCAACTGGGTGACTTAAACAAGAGAAATCTATTGTCTCACTGTTCTGGAGACCAGAAGTCCAAAATTGAGGTGTCAGCAGGGTTTTGGTTCCTTCCAAGGGATTCTGTCCCATGCCTCTCTCCCGGCTTCTGGTAGCCTCAGTTGTCCCTTGACTTCTCCCTGTGTCTTCACATCATCTTCCTTTGTACATGATATGTCTGTGTTTTAGTCCGTTTTGTGCTGCTATAACAGAAATACCTGAGACTGGGTAATTTATAAAGAAGAGAGGTTTATTTGGCTTACGATTCTGGGACAGCTGCATCTGGCTTGGGCCTCGGGCTGCTTCTACTCATGGCGGAAAAGCGGCAGGCAGCCAGCAGGTACAAGTAGATCACAGGGTAAGAGGAAGCAAGAGAGAGAGAGAGAAGGTGCCAGGGTCTTTTTAAGCAATGAGCTCTCGCGGGAACTAATAGAGTGAGAACTCACTCATTAATCCCCCTGCCCCAGAGAGAACACTAATCCATTCATGAGGGATCCGCCCCCATGACTCAATCAGTTTCCAACACTGCCACAA
>NW_007728586.1:213332-237553 GCF_000696425.1 Galeopterus variegatus
TCCAACACTGCCACAATGGAGATCAAATTTCCACAGGAGTTTTGGAGGGGACAACACATCCAAACTCCAACAGTCTGTGTCCAAATTTCCCCTTTTTATAAGGATACCACTCTTATTGGATTAGGGCCCACTGCAATCAAGTACAAGCCTGTCCTCACTTGATCATCGGCGAAGACCCTATTTTCAAATAAAGTACATTCACAGGTACTGGGTGTTAGGACTTCAACATCTCTTGGGGGGCTACAATTCGATCATTATTAGGCCTGTTTCAGCGAGTAGAACGGAAGGCCCCATTGCCCCTGGCCTGCAGCTCTGACTCTTCCTCAGCTTCCTCAGCCCTGATCTCCTCCACACTTTCTCTGCTGGGTCAACCCTGCCTTTGGTTCCAGAGAGGGTATGTCTTCCTCCTCCACATGGAGACAGAAATATGACAGAGATTTCACCTCCAGGGTGGCTTTACTCCAGGATGTGTACCCCCAGACCTAAGAGTAATTGAAGACACACAAAATTGCTCAGTTATACCCCAAACAACTATAGCTCCTGCACCCAGTGAGAACCTGCAGAAAGTGCATTAGAGTGTGACCCTCTCTGAGCCTGTGTGACAATCCCCTTCCTATAAACCAGGGGAATGATGTGCAGAGGAGTTGTGTGACTACAGGGGACACAGCTGGCAGATGTCAGGCACAAATCTTCTGACCCAGACCTGCTTTTATTCCAACTGGTCTGCACCACAGCACCGTCCCTCCCTTTTTCTCTCAGAAATTTGGTTGTTTATTGAATAGGCGATTTATATGGCCTTGGTGTAAAATGCAGAGCTGCATCTCGCCTTTTGATAGCTGTAGAATAATAGTAACAATACTAATAATAAGCTTAGATCATGCTTAATAAAATGTGTGCCAGACACTCTTCTAAGCATCTATTATATATTGATCTTCAATGACTGTGTGATGGGTACTGTCACATCCTCACTTTCCTGATGAGAAAACTGAGGCTCCGAGGTGATTTGTCCAAGTACACACGACTAGTTCTTACTAGCTGAGATTTGTCAACTAATCAGGTCTGAGATCTGGCCTCAGAGTCTCTGCTGTACCAACCATGTTGTACTGTCTCCCATACAAGAGTGGCTGGTTGACAGATGGGCCTACATGTATTTGACCAGCATCCAGTCTTACGCTGTTACTGCACTGCGATGGATTCCCTTGTACGTGTGTGATTTCTGCATGTGTGTGTGTATATATCTTTGGACAGTATCTTGAAGTGGAATTGCTAGGGCAAAGAGTATATGTATGTGTTATGATTTTATTTTTACTGTGATTCTTTGCTTCTCCTACTAGTGAGTAAAGAAGCAATCAGACTATAAATTAACCTTGCCTTGGTCACTGATTCTTATTCAATGTGATTTAACAAAAATGTGTTGAAAGCTGCTGGGGAGACAGAGACATGAGTGAGTCTTGAATGCTCTCCTCACAATCTAGCAGGGCACACAGGCCAATCTCTAAGTGACCTAAGTACTAGCTAGTACCTGGATTACCTAAGTCCCTTATCTTCCAGGGTTTTGTAAGCCTAGTTAATGTTTGGAAGTCTGGCCTGGGATAGGATCCCAGCTCCACCATACACTATCCTGGCCCACGATGAGCATACAGTAAACATTAGCCATTCCTACCGTTATCTGACACCCTGGGCCAGCCCCTCTCCACACCAAACATTCTCTAGAGCTCAGTAGCAGTTATCCTCTTTTTATTATCCTGATTGAGTCCTGAGAAGTTAATTAGTTTGTCAAGATTACACTGCCAGATCATCTCACTTTTTTTTCTGGGAACGCCAGAAATCTGGCTCTCTGTGCGAAATGTCCTGACTTTGTAGTGTTAGAAACTAATTACGATTTTTAAAAAAAATCCTGAGAAGTTAATTAGTTTGTCAAGATTACACTGCCAGATCATCTCACTTTTTTTTCTGGAAACGCCAGAAATCTGGCTCTCTGTGCGAAATGTCCTGACTTTGTAGTGTTAGAAACTAATTATGATTTTTTAAAAAATATATCAACAAAAAAACCCACAGTTGAGGCCAAACAAAACCCATCTGCAGACCAGATGTGGCTGGTGGGCCACCAGTTTGCCTCTGCGTCAGACAGGCTTGTATTTGTGTCCCAGCTCTGCTGCTTATAAGATCTGTGACCACGTCATGGTTGGAATCCTGGGTGTCCTCATCTCTGGAAGGGCACGGATACGCTCCACTTTGTGTGATTGAGTTTGATTGATTGACAATTCATGTAGAGGACGTGGCATATGCTGGCACTCAATAGGCAGGAGATCACTGTTATTGTTATGGTAATGACATTAAATAAAATCAGGACTATCGTAGGCAGAGAGGTTTGAGAGAGACTGATTATTTTGAGTTTGTCCACTTTTAAGTGTTGAGAGGACACCAGATAGAACTGTCCAGAGGCAGTTGGACATGTGGGTGGGAGCTGGAGATTTTCATACGGGGAAGGGGTGTATACCATTGAGAGTTTCTTTTTCTATAGAGGGGAGACTTTTTTTACTCGTTGTGTACCTTTCTGAGTTTTGAAAGTTCACCTCCATGTTAGATGCTCTGATGGCTTGTTGTCATGGCTTCCTGTAAAATAACACAATTCCCTGAACTGGCTCCTCTCCCACTGGTAGGCAAACCTGGAAAGAGAAGTTCAAACTGGGGCTGGTTCTTAAAGAGAAACTACAGAGAGTGAGGCAGAGGAGGCAGTGGAGACTGGGCTGAGGCTACTCACTTGCCACCAGGAACCAGGAAGGAGGAGCTCAACTGACGTCAATGAGCATTTCTGAGAATCCTTCTGCACCAGTGGGCCTTGGTCTCACTTATTGATAGAATCACCAGATTCCAGTTAGGAGATTTGGGCTCTTGCTGTGCATTGTATTCTCTGTGACCTTGGCCAAGTTACTCCTACTTTTGCATCTAAGGTCACTATTTGTAAAGCAACTGTGTTGGACTGTTTATTAGTTTGCTAGGGCTGCCATTAACAAAGGACCACAGACTGGGTGGCTTAAGCAACAGAAATTTATTTCTAACAGTTCTGAAGGCTAGAGGTCCAAGACCAATGTGCCAGCAGGGTTGGTTTCTTCCAAGGCCTCTCTCCTTGGCTTATAGATGGTGTCTTCTCCCCGTGTCTTCACATGGTCTTCCCTCTGTGTATGTCTGTGTCCCAATCTCCTCTTCTTATAACGACACTAGTCAGATTTGATTACGGCCACCCTAATGACCCCATTTTACCTCTTTAAAGATTTTATTTCCAAGTATAGTCAAATTCTGAGGTTCTAGAAGTTGGAACTTCAACACACGAATTTAAGGGGAACACAATTCAACCCGTAACAGACTGGATCAGTATTTCCCAAAGTATGGGCTCCTGCTACTGGTGGATGGACTTCACGTCAAACACAGAAAGGCTTTAAGAAACAATCAGTCCTTCTGATTACTTGAAGAAGAGAGTGTTCAATTTAGTACTAATGTGTCTTTAATACCTAACACCTGCCAGCTCCAAATGGAGCCTTAGCAGTCAGCCTTATCTATGTGTTCCTTACTGCTGAATAACAAGTAATCCTCAAACTTAGTGGCTTAAAACAATACACATTTATTATACCACAGTTTCCGTGGGTCAGGAACTCAGAAGCAACTTAGTTGGGTGGATCTGGTCTATGGTCTCTCATGAAGTTGCAGTTTTCTAAAGGCTTGACTGGGACTAGTGTATCCACATCTAAGGTGGCTCGAGTTGGTGCTATCTGTTGGTAGGGGCCCTCAGTTCTTTGTCATATGGACCTTTTCACAGGCTGCTTGAGTGTCCTCACAGCATGGTGGCTGTCATGGAGGAAGTACAATGTCTTTTATATCCTAACATGGGAAATCATATGCCATCAATTTCACAGTATGGGAGACTGGGAAATAAACAGGGCACAGATCAGCCCTGTTCCTTGCAGGAGGATATTACAGAAGGGTGTGAATACTGGGAAGCAAGGATCATTGGGGGCCATCTCAGAGATTGGCACACTAGAAATTAGTAAGAGTTTTATTTTCTGATTCACAATTTTCTAATTACCTTATCTATACTCATATACACGTAAAATATATATTAGCATTTTGTGCTTTTAATTTATGAGTGATATGCTATATATACAAGTATTATTGTATAACCTGCTTTGTTTCACTCAGTGATATGTTTTTGAGATCTGTGTGTGTTGCTATAAATAGATCTGATTCATGGCCTTATAAAGTATATCCCATTTTTACTTATCCATTCCCATATTAATAGACATTTAGATTGTTTCCAGTTTTTTGCTTTTATAACAATGATGATTCAACATCCTTGCACATGTCCTGGGATAAATAATGAAAAGAGAAATTGCTGAGTTATAGAATATGTGTATCTTATGTTTTGATAGATAGGATTAAGTGCTGTTTACAATAGTTATATATTGATTTACTCTCCCATCCACAAAATAGGAGTGTTTCCATTTCTCCACAATATTACCAACTCTTGATGTTGCTGAACATTTTAATTTTTGCCTGTCTGATTGGTAGAGAAATGGTATCTCAATGTTTTAATTTTTTTAATTGTAGTAAAAAAAAACACGTAACATAAAATGTACCATTTTTAAATGTCCATAGTGTTAACTATATTCACATCATTATCCAGCAGATCTCTAGAACTCCCTCCAAGCTCTTGGCAACCACAGTTCATTCTGTTCTATGAGTATGACTACTTTAGATACCTCATATAAGTGGAATCATGAAGTATTTGTCTTTTTGTGTCTGGCTTATTTGCACATAGCATAATGTCCTCAAGCTTCTTCCATGTTGTCGCATGTGACAGGATTTTCTTCTTTTTTGAGACTGAATACTATTCTGTTGTACGAAAGGACTTCAAAATGTTCGTGGAAAAATGGAATTAAGAGATAAAAATAAAAATATAAACTTTATTTCTCAACACAAGCTCCATCAAGTTCAAGACACTTTTGTAAATGATGGTACCAGCCTTTTTTAGTCCACCCCTAAAGAACTGAGGATCCTGGGAATTTAACCATGTCAATGCAGTTTATTTTGCATTATTAACTGAAGGAAAAAAATGGGTGCCCTTTAAAGATTTTTTTAGGATTGGGAAACATAAAGACTGCAGAAGAAGCCAAATCAGGACTGGAAGGTGGATGTCTAATGATTTCCCATTCAAACTCTCACAAAATTGCCCTTGTTTGATGGGAGGAATGAGCAGGAGCATTGTAGAGGTGGAGAAGGTCTCTTTGGTGAAGCTTTCCCAGTCGTTTTTCTGCGAAAGCTTTGGCTGACTTTCTCACAACAAGCAGATGTCATCATTCTTTGGCCCTCCAGAAAGTCAACACGCAAAATGCCTTGAGCATCCCCAAAAACTGTTGCCATGACCTTTGCTCTTGACCAGTCCACTTTGGCTTTGACTGGACCACTTCCACCTCTTGGTAGCCATGTTTTTGAGTGTGCTTGTGTTCAGGATCATATTGATAAAGCCATGTTTTATCTTCTGTTACAAGTCTTCAAAGAAATGCTTCAGGCTTCTGATTCCACTTGTTTAACATTTCCATTGAAAGCTCTGCTCTCGTCTGCAGCTGATCTGGACTCAACAGTTTTGGCACCCATCGAGTGGAAAGTTTGCTCAACTGTAATTTTTCAAGCAGAATTGTGTAAGCTGAACCATTTGAGGTATCTATGGTGTTGGCTATTGTTTCTGCTGTTAATCATTGGTCCTCATCATGAGCAAGATTAATTTTTTCCTCGCAAATTGATGCGATGGTCTGCTGCTGAAGGCTTTACCTCAAACGCTGTCTCTTCCCTTCTTAAAATGAGTTATTCATTTGTAAATTGCTGATTTCTTTGGGGCATTGTCCCCATAAACTTCATAAAGCATCAATGATTTCACCATTCTTCCACCCAAGCTTTGCCATAAATTCAGTGTTTGTTCCTGCTTCAATTTTCGTGGAATTTATGTTGCTCTATTAGAGGCTCTTTTCAAACTTATGCTTCTTAGTCCCTTAGCTAAATCTTGTTCAGACATGTTATGACAAGTTAATATGAGTTTATTTTAGTGCAAAAATTTTTGCCATCCATGCATAATTTTTTCATAATGCACATTTTCCGTGAACATTTTGAAGACCACTTGTATGTATTTACCATGTTTTCTTTATCCATTTATCTGTAGATAGACATTTGGGTTGTATCTACCTCTTGGCTATTGTGAATAATGTTGCTATGAACATGGGTGTACAAATTTCTTTCAATCTTTTGGGTATATATCCAGAAGTGGAATTGGTGGATCATATTGTAATTCTATTCTTAATTTTTTGAGGAATCTCCATTGTGTTTTCCATAGTGCTTCATTTTTTTTTGCATTCCCGTAAACAGTGCCCAAGTGTCCCAATTTCTCCACATCCTCTCCAACACTTGTTATTTTCTGGGTGCTTGTGTTTTGTTTTGTTTGATAGTGGCCATTTAACATTTTAATTGTATACCTCAATGAGTACATGTAGGGTTGGGCATCTGTACACAATCCCACTTGAACAATGGGAAAATTATACTTCTGGGAAAGTTAAATCACCTGTCCCATAGGGCAAGGCTCATCAATGGTAGAGCTAAATCAGAACCCAGGGTTGTGTAGTCCATAAACCCATCTCTTTCTCAATATGTTACCCTGCCTTTAAACTTACAGTGCTTCTTTAAGAAAAGAAAGGAGGGGAAAAGGGCAGCTCCTTGCTTCTGAATTCCTGCCTGTTATGCTTCAGACAGTGGGGAATCCACAGAGCATTGTTGTCCTTGGACCCATAGGCAAAGTGGCTTTTACCTCCACCTAGGAGGAAGTGGTATCCAAGCTAATACCCCGGACGGGAAATGTGTGCCCAGAAGATTAGCTCCATTGTGTGGAGCTGGATGCTTTCCACTGGCTTTGTTTATGGGACAGATTGTTTTTGTGAAGTTGTTTGTTCCAGTGAGTCTCCAAGCTCTTGAGGCCCCCTGGTGCAGAAAAGCTCAGATTTACTGGCGGCCCAGAGCATGGGCAGGAAAGGCCCGCAAAGGAACAGGTCCCCTGGGAGATTTCTGGAGAGTGTCCAGAGCTCCCTTGTAAAGCAAAATTGGGCCCCTATGTTATTTTATTTTTAAAATTGGATGTGCGATGGGATGTTAGACTTTTCTTCCCTCTTGGCTGTGGGCACTAATATTTCTGCATTACTATCTGCATTTCGTGTTAGCTTACCTCTGCATATTTCCATACGTGTTGCTGGGATTTTGAGGGTTTTTTGGGTTTTGTTTTCCCAATTCATCATGCACCCAACAGCACAAGCTCTCATGCGCCCATTTGTTCTGAATCAGTTAGCAGATGGCGCCTGTAGAGCACGTGGTTAACACTCCCCGTTCAGAGGCCACGAGGCATCTGCTCGGGTGGTCTTGGCACTGTGGTCCTGTGACTGAGAGTGTATTGTGTCTGGCATGCGGTGTAGATGCTGGCTGCTAACACGTGCTCTTTCTTCATTGTTCCATCTTCCTACCCACCCACTCACCCAGACTGCTCCATCACCCCGAGCTTCATACTGTTCCCAAACCTCAAGAATTTAGGCCAGGCAGTCTGACAAAGAAGGATGCAGAAATAAGAAGGAAATATCAGGCTTCTTAGCTTCTCTGAGCCTCAGCTTTCATGCCTGTGCAATGGCATGACCAGGCCACCTTGGCTCCCGAGGTTATTGACAGAGTCAAGGACATTGGGAGCTAAAGCACTTAGTGCAATGCCAGCCTTCTGGGAAGCACTCAAGAAATGGTCCCTATTTCTTGAATACCCACGTTGGGCCAGACCCAGTGCTAGGGACACAGGCAGGTGAGATACAACATAACCTTGTCTCTAAGAACTCACCATCAAGTGAGAGAACCACAATGAACAGACCAATATACAGAGTGTGGTGATAGATAGGAGCACAGAGTAGGCACCTAAACTGGACTGGAGGTGTCAGGGAAGTCTTCCTGGAAGAGGTGACATCTGAACAATAAGACTTTTGAGGCTTAAAAATGACTCCCTCTGCTATTTAGGCAAACCCACCAAAAGCATACCAGAGCCTCACATGACACCAGTTGGTGTCAATAACTCCCATAGTCCCCGGAAAAGGCCTTAATCATTCATTCATTCATTCACTTATTTAATCAATCTACTAAGTGTCAATAAACACCAATTGGTGACAAGACAAGCTACACCCTGGGAAATTAGGTCCAAGTTCTGTATAAGCATTAAAATGAGGCATGTCTGTCCCATTCCAGTCACTGAATTGCCATCTAGGTTCCAGGTGGCTCCGGCTATCATACATGACAGTATCCATGGGAAGACAGTAGGATGGAAGGGAGGATGAGATTTGAGGTCCCGTGTCTGGGGTGTGACCTTTGCCATGCTCCTTCTTGCCTCTGATTCTTGTTTTACCCTCATAATCCTGGGAGGTGGTCTTTATTATTTCCACATTAGAAGTGAGGAAGTTGAGGCTCAGAGAAGATGTGTGATTTCCACAGTGACTTCCGGTTTGCTTGTCTGCAAAATCTGGAGGAAATAGGTATCCATTATTGTAGGACTGAACATTAGCCCACACTCTGTGCAGCTCAGGTGTGCGAAGCAAAGGTAGCTTCTGGAGTTCTGTAAATGCCCTCATTTAAGAGTTCTTCCCCTCTTCTGTCTCTCCAAGGTGGTGTTGGAAGGGAACCCAACATATCAGGACACTGCTCTGCAGGCCCTTGCCAGCCCCTGTGACAATGGGGTCTCATGTTCCCTGATCACTGTCCCAACAGGCTGCCATTGTTGGGTTTGCAACTGGTGGACTCCTGGACAGTTGGCAGTCAGCTTGGTCTACTCCAGGCATTTCCCAGCTGACCAGCCCTACCTCGGCTCTTCCTGATGCTGAATTTCCCCCCGGTCTGATTGCCACGCCCATTGTACCCCTGGTCATCTCTGGTCACCTCATAGCTCTTGTCTCAGGGCCACTTCACCCGTCCCACAGTAACTCCAACTAGTCTCACTTATTGCCACCATCAGTTCCTTTCTGTATTCCTCCACAGGGAACATGGAACCTTCTGGATGCAAAATTTGAGCCCTCCCTCTGCCTAATCTTGTTGTACACTGATTTTATTCTAATGGTGTCTCTTCCCAGAATCCCACATGGGAAATGATGCAGAAGCTTCTGTGCTTTTGGCTTTCTTTACCTAACAATCTCCTGCTAGGAGTTCTGCCTAGATGGACACCCTAACACAGCTGACTCCTCCCCTACCTGTCGCTCCTTCTTCTGGGACACTCCCCACTGCACTGGGCGGGAAGAGGTCAACCTTAAAAGTGGGGAGGGAGGTGATTCAAGGAAGGAAGCCAGTTGACTGATTAGCAAATGCATGTTGGCAGATATTTGAAAACTTTACCTGTTCCACTACCTGTCAGGGCTCTTGGGAGGATTAAATGGGAGAATGTATATATGTGCTATCTGTATAAATGGGAATAAACCAAAAGAACATAAAGAGGATAGCTTCCAGAACCAACGTGCTTGGATTCACATTCTACCTCCACCAGCCAAAAACTGTGTGACCTTTGGCCATTCCTTTAAACTCTCTGAACCTCAGTTTACTTAACTATAAAATGGGAATAACATTAACCTCTACCTCACTGACTTGTAAGAAATAATAATTTCTCTGTGTCATTAGGTTGTTCATTTGCATGCTAATAATAAAACTAAGTGCCTATGTTCTCTGGTGCTACTCTGAATAAAAATGAGTTTTGTGTTACTATAAAGAAGGAAGTCAATTTTGAGTAAGTTCTTAGTGAATGATGTCGGCCATGGTTGGTAAAGTGGTCTCAGCATAGTGCCTAGTACAGAGTAAGTAATGGAAAATGTCAGTAGTAGTAGCATTGGTCATGATCTATGTCGTGGAATCTGAAATTTTAGGCTGGCATCTACTTGGTTGCAAGGCAACTAGGGAGTAAAGACTATGAGCTCCTGTGGAAACACCCAGTTGTAATCATTTCAGTCAAGACAGTATTTACTGTTTCCCTGCTAGATTCCTCTCTACATGGCACCTAGTAGGTGCTTAATAAATATTTTGTTAAGTGAATGAATGCATTTTACCCTTTTACCCTGGCAGGCTATAGCCCACCCCATCCCAACACATGTTAGAATCTGCATCCCTACAACCTCCGATTGACCTCTGAGTGCTTTGCTGAGTTGCAATGTGCAGTTCTGTTCTTCCCACGGCGCAAAACAGCAAAACCTCATATTAGATTTCATTTCCAGCATTTCTTGCCCTGTGCTTTGGAATATGCCAGGCTTTCTGCACCCTACCCTTTTGTGTGCCAGTGTCTGTCCCCCACTCTACCTCCTAAAGGTGCTAATCCAGCAGCTCACTATAAATGGTGTGAATTTCTTCCAACTGCCATGGTCGTGTTTCTTAATCAATAGCCTGACTTGTCAGCACCGAGTAAACACAGCTTTGATTTGAAGAGAAAGAGGAAGACAGAGGACACCACTGCAAAAGCACACAGAGAAGGAATTCTTTTTTCCATAATGTAATGAATTCATTAAGTCAACAATCAGTAGCAATTCTTTGAGCCGTAACTGTGTGCCACCACACACGAGGGGTCTTCAAAACGTTCATGGAAAGATTCATATTATCTTTTAATTCTATTTCTCCATGAACTTTCTGAAGTACCCTTGTCCATGTATTGATTCATGTAATCCTTACAATCTTTCAAGGTGTTGTGATGATCCCTGTTTTATATGTGAGGGAACAAAAAGCAGATAGGTTCATAGTTATTGTACTCTATCATGAGTCAGGCCCTGTGTCTAGGGGCTGAGGATGTAGTAGTGTATAAGACAAACATGATTTCCCATCTCATGGTGTTCAGAGCCTAGTGGAGAAACATGGATAAAAAGCAAGCAGCTAAATTCATACAGTAATTTCAAATGGTGTTTCCACTAGGGATGCTTTTGGCTGCAAGTACCAGGTAACCTGATTAGAGTGGCTTAAACCCAAGGGTTAATTTTTTCTCCCTGAAGCAGAAGTTAAGAGGATGTTGGTGCTGGTTTCATGACTCAAGATCTGACAGGTGCATGGTCTTTCTCTTATAGTCATAGGCTGGCTGAACAGCTCTAGCCATCCCCCCTGTAATTCAGCAGGAAGGTGAAGATGGGGAAGAGGCAGTGCCTATATCAGCCAATGCCAGCAGATTTCTGCAGCTCTCATGGGCCAGACCTGGGTCAGATGGCCACCTCTGTCTGGAGGGTCACTAAGGAGAAGGGCACTGACAGTGGAGGTCAGGTCTACTGCAAAAAGTGCTATGGAAGAAACCAAACAGGAAAATAGGATAGTGGAGTCCTGTATATAAGGCGGTTGGGGGAGATGACATTTGAACAGAGACCTGTTGACCAGGAGCCAGCCCTGCAAAGATCTGGGACAAAGTATTCCACACAGAGGACACCACAATGCAAAGACCCTCATTTGGAAACAAGCCTGGGGAGATCTTAGAAAAAAGAGAAGTTCAGAGTGTCAAACAGGAAAATAGGATAGTGGAGTCCTGTATATAAGGCGGTTGGGGGAGATGACATTTGAACAGAGACCTGCTGACCAGGAGCCAGCCCTGCAAAGATCTGGGACAAAGTATTCCACACAGAGGACACCACAACGCAAAGACCCTCATTTGGAAACAAGCCTGGGGAGATCTTAGAAAAAAGAGAAGTTCAGAGTGGCTGAAGCCTGAGAGCAATAGGGAATGAGACAAATTAAGGCCAAAGAAGAACACAGCAACTGGATCATGCAGGGACTTTGATCTTCTATAAGGAGTTTGCATCTTATTCTACATGTGTTGGAAAGCTGCTAGAGACTTTTAATCAGGGGAATCACATGATATGGTTCACCTTTTAAAATGAATTATTGGGGCAGAAGAGCTATTGTGAGAGACACAAGGCTTGAGACTTCATTCCAGGTGATGCTATAGTGTTTCCCAGCTCCTTCCTCTCCGGTCTATTTTTTCTGCATCTTGAACATCTCCTGCCCCCCTTTTTATTTTAATGCAACTCCTAGAAAGCTGGACTGTGTCCTGCTTATCTCTCTCCCCAGGACCTAGCACAGGGCCAGGCATGTGGCAGCACTCAGTAAACATCACTTAAGCTGAACTGGACAGACGCGAGTCCTCTACTCCAAGGTTTCCAAGCTTCTGTCACTTACACTCCACTCTCATGATTTTCAGCTAGATTAGTGGCTCTTAACTGGGTGAGTTTGCCTCCCAGGGGACATTTGGCAATGTCAGAGACATGTTTGGTTGTCACAACAAGACCGAGAGAGTGGGGGATGCTACTGGCATCTAGTGGGTAGAGACCAAAGATGCTGCTGAGCATCCTACGGTGCCCACACTAGAATTATCTGCCCCCAAATGCCTATAGTGCTGAGGTTGAGAAAATCTGCACAACATCTACATGCCTGTTCTATCATTTCCTTAATATTTTCTTTTATATCACTTCACTTTTAAAATTTAGAAAAAATTTAAAGAAACTATGTATCACTACCCTAAATGAGAAACCAGTGCCATAAATAGAAGATAACCAAAAGGATAAATACTCAGAAAGCAAAAATCTACTACGTTCTAGCTGGATATTTTTACTAGTTCAAGGCTCTGAGCCCAAAGCCTGCATTCTCTTTGTTAAAAAGGGAGTTTGGTCAATGTAATGAAAGACTAAGAAAGACTGAGGAGCTATTCCAGATTAAATGAGAGTGAAGAAAAATCACAAATGCAGTATGATTCCAGATTGGATCCTGGATCAGAAAAAACTAAAATTACCGAAATGACTTTCTTGGGACAATTGGCAATCTTTGAATATGGATTGTATACTAGATAATGGCATGGTATCAATATTACATTTCCTGAAATTTGGTAATGACACTGTGGTTATATAAGAGAATGTCCTTGTTCTTAGGAGATACATGAAGTATCATTTAGGAATAAATGATCATGATATTGATAACTTATTCTCAAATGTTGTGCTTCAACTTTTCTGTAGTCTTCCATTTTTGTAAAATATAAATTAAAAGCAAGCAAGCAAACAAAAACACAAGTCTCAAATTTTTTAAGAGTTTGGGAGGGCTTAAAATATTAAATGGTTTCTAATGAGTTGAATGCTTCATATGTTACTCCCAAACGATAAACAAAAATTAAAATGTCTACCAAATGGAAAAATGTTGTCTTCCACACCATGATATTTAGGTAGATAAAACAGCCAAATTAACTCATACTAGAATTGTTTAGTGGGAGTGTTATACTAGTGTTGTGACATTGCACATCTGCAGAGCTGTCATTATGTATATTCATGACAGAATATGTTCCAGTCCATGTATCTGAGGTTATGATGCTCATAATAGGTGTTGATTTATAATAAAGAAAAATAGTTTCTTTATAAGATTAGCAAGTACTGGAGAGGTGTTAGAGATAGAATAGCACCCTCAAGAGACTTTCTCATCAGAAGGACTGAAAGCAAGTGAAAAGTGGAGTGATTTTTCTCACCGTGACTCAGTGTTTTCAGCTGCCCATCAGTCTACCCAGAGGCTTCTGCTAGTTCAGCAGTCCAGGGGCTTCTCTTCAGTCTTATGAAAGTAGAAGCTGTGAGACTCAGTTTGCTCAGCTGCGAAATGGAGAAAACATAGCATTAGCCAGGCGCCAATTTGGGGGCGGGTCCTTTGAGGTCTCTAGATAACACTGACTTAACCGCCCCCACTCACATTCCAACTCCTGGGGAAATTCCCATGCCCTTGCAAAGATGTCATCGAATTCCTGGGACCTTACATTCTCGCTGTCACCTAGGGCTCCACTTCCGCTTGTCTCAGCTGATTTCTTATTCTCTCTCTGACTCTTGTGGCAAATTATTTGTCTTCACTCTCACAGGAATTCAGTCCCTTGCTGTGATTTCCAACATACCCACAAAGACAAAGACACACACAAGCATGCCCAGATGCACATAAAGACAAAGACACTCCCAGATAGACACAGAAATACACACAGACTCAGGCATAGACAGAAACATCCACAAACACAGAGACACACACATACACACACCTATAGACAAACAGACATACAAAGGCACACCCACAGACACACCAGACCTGCATGTGGCAGACTTTACAAGGGTCTGGGGATCTGGAAGGAATTTTCTTTTTTTTCCGGTGGCCAGCCTGTACAAGGATCTGAATCCATGACCTTGTTCTTACTAGCACCACACTCTCCCAAGTGAGTTAACTGCCAGCCCGGAAGGGATTTTCAGTGCAAACAACTTCTACGTGAGTACTAGGCATCTTCCTCTTCCTGCCAGCCCGGAAGGGATTTTCAGTGCAAACAACTTCTACGTGAGTACTAGGCATCTTCCTTTAGAGTCCACTGAACATCCTCCCCTGCTGCCTTCCTTTTCCCTGCCCCCAAATATTCTTGTCCACTTTTTTCTTATCAGAACAATTCATCTCTTTCAACTCTCTGATCTCAAGCTCTGCTCTGGACTTCCCTTGGCACGTCTGCCCTCTCCTGAATGCGCTCTGCTAGGACACGGGCCTTCCACACTGGTCTCTTCCTCTCATGTCAGCTTTTCAAGGGGACAACAGCAGCAGAGAGACGTAGCTCCCAATTGATGTGAAGTAGGCCGCACGCCCTCACACAACCTGAAAATGGGCATGGTCGTGCTCCATTTAGTTACTGTCATTTAGAGAGGGTTTGGTATGGGTGGTGATCATTGTTTTGTTCTGTCTCCACTTGGTAGGATCATTGGGAGGTTGACGTGGCACATGGTGGGAGCAGTCGTAGCTGTGTTGTGGTGGCGTATGCATGGACTGAGGATTCTAAGTCACAAATGCCTAGCATTTGTGGTGATTTGTGTCACATCTGCCCAAAAATGCTGAACTCTTTTCTGACTGTGGGCTTTGCACATGCTGTTCCCTATGCCTGGAACTCTCCTTCTCCCATCTTGATGCGTTTAGTTCCTACTCAGTCTTTAGGCCTCAGCCTCAATGTTGTCCCCTTACATATGATTTCTATGACCTGTTTTGATTTCCTTCATGGCATTTGTCACAGCACACAGTGATTTTATTTTTCTTTTGTACTTAATTTTGGTCTGTTTTCCTCCCCTAGACAGTAAGATCTCTGAAGACAGGAACCATGTCCGTATATCCCCAGAGCCCAGCACTGTGCTTCATAAGCATGTGTTGCTGAATGAAGCTCTCCCCATAGGAATGAACAGCTCTGAAAGGCTTGCATCTTTTATTTTTGTTTATTTTTAATTGACATAATAATTGTACATATTTATAGGGTACAGTGTGATGTTTCAATACATGGATACAATGTTTAATAATCAAATTAGGGCAATTGCACATCCATCACCTCAGACATTTATCATTTTGTTGTGGTGAGAACATTCTAAATTCTCTCTTCTTGATATTTTGAAATATGCAATATATTATTGTTAACTATAGTCACCCTCCTGTGCAATGGAACCCTAGAGCTTGTTCCTCCTACCTAAATAATTTTGTACCCATTGATCAACCTTTCCCTATCCAGGTCCTTACTTCTTATACCAGTTTTAGAATTGTTGGTTTCTGGGTTCACAGTGCTCCTAGAAAGCCCTATCAGCAGTCAATAGGTTAACTAAGCATCTCATTTTATTTTATTATTATTTTATTTTTAAAGATGACCGGTAAGGGGATCTTAACCCTTGACTTGGTGTTATCAGCACCACTCTCCCAAGTGAGCCACAGGCCGGCCCAGCATCTCATTTAAAAAAAAAAAAATATATATATATATATATATATTTATCTAAAATTAATTTCAGACCTACAGAAAAGTTGCACAAACAACAGAAATCTTTTACTTAGCTTCTCCTAATTTTAGCATCTTTTATAACTGTAGAACAATGATCACAATGAACTAAGTTAACACGGGCACAGTGCTATTAACTAACCTCTAGACTTTATTTGGATTTCACCAGTTTTTTCTCTAATGTTCTGTTTCTGTCTAGGATCCCACGTTGCATTTAGTCACCATGGCTCCTTAGGCTCTTCCAGTCTGTGGCAATTCCTGTCTTTCCTGGTCTTGCATGACCTTGACCCTTTTGAAAAATACTGGTCAGGTATTTTGTGGAATGTCCCTCTGTTTGGGCTTGTCTGATGTTTTCGCATGATTAGACAGGGCTTGTGGATTTGAGGAAGAATTCCCCACAGGTGAAGTGCCTTTGTCATAGAATCATATAAGGGGGATCTACCAACGTTGTTTATTCCCAGTGATGTTAACCTCAATCACTTAATTAATGTGATGTCTATTGGATTTCTTCACTGTAAAATTACTATTTTTCCCTTTGCGATTAATAAATATCATGCAGGAAATATTTTGAGACTATCCTGTTCTTCCTCAATCTTTTGCTCACTTAAATTTTAGTATCCACCCCGGGATCTAACCCTCAGCAGTTACTACAGTGGTGTTCTAATGTTGATTTCTTTATTTCCTTCATTCCTTCTACATTTATTAATTGTAATTATTTGTTAAGGAAAGAGTTTCTTCCTTCTTTCTTTCCTTCTATCTTTCCTTCCTTCCTTCCTATCAATATGGACTCATAGTTATTTATTTTATTTTATGACTTATAATCCAATACTATTACTACATTGTTGCTCAAATTGTTCCAGCTTTGAACATTGGGAGCTCTTTCAGGTTGGCTCCTGTATTCTTTCAAGAAGCCTCCACCCTTTTTTGAGTAATTCCCTATTTTTTGGCAGCACAAGATTTTCCAGGCTCATTTTGTATTTTTCCTGCTCCAGAACTTCTCCAAGGAGCTCTGGGCCTTTTACTGGAGAATGGTGTTTAGAAACAAATATCTGGGTGGTAGGTGTGCTCATTGCAACTGGGGTGTCATTACTTCTAGGCCCTCTCAGTGTTCAGAGCTTGGGAATATATTATGTACACCAATCCATGCATACACACACATCTATATTTATACCTCGATCTATGTATCTATTTAGCTCTCTATATTAAGAACTCTTTAGTTTCAACCTATGTATGTGTTTATCTCTCTATATTCAGAAGTCCTTAGTTCATACTAATACTACTGATTTCAATTCACTATCACAGGGTTTATTCTAACATCCCTCCTTTCCTTATTTATAACTTTGTTTTTTAATTGAAGGGCTAATCCTTAAATCTGGATAAATTGTAAAAAATTTATATATCCCCCACCCTCCTTTCTCCTCTGGAAATGGCTGCCATGAGAATCCAACATTGAATGCTAGATGCTACTGTCAGAAGCTACACAAAAGAGAATGCAGCCAATTTCATCATCTTTCTTAGTGCAAAAAGCACTAATTACACTCTTTATACTCTGCCCAGGAGTGGGGTGCCCGAGGGTCAGCCCAGGCTCTGGAATGTGAACTCATTGTTCCAGCCAAATGAGTCAGTTGAAATGAGAATGCAAATTTATCTGAGCAGTTGTGTGTCAACATGATTCCAAAAAGGAAAAAAAAAAAAGTTTGCCTGTTTTCCACCTTGGCCCTCTGAAGAAAACTGTCACCGGATGACCCTCTTACTTTGGCCACTGTCCTTGCTCCTGGAAGTGTCTTGCCTCTTGCTGGCTGCATTTTTATTCTCTCATCAATTTCTGGCCCCTCCCCCTCCCGACATATGAGGATACTTCAAAACATTCACGGAAATATCTGCATAACCTTTTAGTTCTATTTTTCCACGAATGTTTTGAGGTGCCCACATCCACGCTGTTCCCTTTACTTCTGAATTTTCAACTCAAAATGGATCCTAGTGGAAACATTTCATGGCTGGGTCTTCAGAATCTTTTCAATCAGAAAAGCCAAATTTACATGTTCCTTTATTTTGTCTTCTGAGGTTTGGTTTTTCCTCTTAGGTTCCCTGTTCTTGTAACACTTTGGGTGTGGGGAATTTTTTGTTTTTCCATCCTTTCATAATGGCTCAGAGTTGTTCAGCATGAAACCTCAAGGAATGCTTCGATAAAAACCCAAATTTTGCCTACCACTCTTGGATATGTGAAAGATAAATAAAGAAGGGCAAGATTTGCTCACTCTGATGGCATATAGAGCACTTATTATTCAAAACTCAAAAGCCTGACTCTTTGAGCTTCTCCTGGGAAGAAAAATAAAATGAGCCTGTTCCAGGTATTATTTCTTTTAGTGTTATCAACGATTCCAGAAGCCCACAGGCCTGTTTGACTGGGATCCTGCCACTCCCATAGCGAGGGGTGGGGGCCACCTTGCAGTGGCCTGGGCTGACCAGGAATGAACCCAAAATATGCTGGAATGGAAAGATGTCAAGTTAGCGGAGGAGGGAGGCTAAGGAGAGCCCTTATTTTCTTAGGAAGTCTGGATGGAATGGTCTTGGCAGGCACAAACTTCCAGAGGAGCCAACTGGACAGCTTCCTGGGGGTGCCAGGGGTGCTAAATTATCACTGTGGAACTGAACCATCCCGAGACAATAAAGAACTCATTTAGAGAATTTCAAGAATACTATCCGTTCCTGGAAGGAATGTTTAGAAAAATCACTTAGGGTTAGCGGGAAGGGAGGGAGGATGTGGTGAGGTAATAACATTAACAGTGATAGCCACAGGGGCATGCTGAGTCGTTGTAGTAATAATGATAATAATAACGATAACGACAATGAAGGTGGCTGGAATTTAATTCCATTCCTCCCTCCTTATGAGCCAGGCAGTGTCTACAACTGTGTGAGGTAGACAGAACTGTAATTAGTCCCCTCTTACATCTGAGAAACTGCAGTTCCAAGAGATGAAGTATTGTCACAAAGCTACAAAGTGGCAGAGGCTGGATTAGAACAAACCCTGCATATGGCCAGGAGGTGGGGAGCCAGAAGTCATTGGTGAATAGCACAGGTGATGGCCAGACTCTATGAGGTTGGCATCATTAACTATTAACTTCATTTCACAGTGAGACTTAAGAAGCTTATTCAAGGCCACACAACAAATATGAAGCTGGATTTGAGCTTTTTTTTTTTTTTGGTCTGACTCAAGGCCATATTTTGAAAAAAAATTTTTTAACATAATGAGGCTGGATGGTGCATGGCATTACACTTAGTGGTTAAAAGCCTGGAATCTGGACTGTCTCCAGGCCTTCGGCTCTGCCACTTACCAGATGTGTGAGCTGGGCAAGTAATAAGACACTTTATACCCATCAAAGAGATAGTCAGAGGACTGGAAGGGCCGAGGAAGGATGTATTTTCTGGAAGGAAATGTTTGGAACCAAGTAGGACTTACTAAGTAGGATAAATACTGGGTGTTGGGTTAGATTCAAAGGTTGCACAGGATTTGGGACAGCCCCTGAAACAGTCAGGGTGGATGCATGTTTATTCCCCATAAATTGCTCCTTTTCTCCCTGCAATAACATGAATGTTTGGGCTGAAAGGAACAGAGAAGCCAACTGAGTTGGTTTAACCACATGCATTAGCTCAGGGAAGAGGATGTCCAGGGCCTTGCAGCAGTGTGGTGTGACATTATCAATGACTCAGGAGGACCTTTTGGCTTCTCTGTGCTCTTCTTTGCTGTTCAGGCCCTCTTGTAGGGTCAGTTCGCATCACAGTATGGGAAAAGCCATTGGTGGCAACTGCAATTTCATGTAAGGCGGGGAGAGTGAGCTGGCTCACTCAGGCTCTCTCTTATAGCAGAGAAAGTTTCCCTTCCAACTGTCCCTAGCAAGTCTCTCTCTAAGTCCCATGGACTCCAATTGGCTTTGGTCTGTGAGGGGTCAGCATTCTGCCATAGGAATGCTAGCTGGTTTAAACAGAAAGGGGCGTGCATTAGCGGATGTTAGGTATCCCACAGAATCATTGGGAGAGCTGGAGAAAATAACTTGAGGCTAAGCTTCTAGGAAAAATGCCCCAAACCACACTGCAGGCCTGGGTGCCAGGAGCTTGCCCTCACTACAACCGCTGCTGCCGTCAGCACGGGTGCTGCTTCTGCGTCGGAAGCTCGACCCTGCAATCGCCATCCCCAAAGCCAGCTGCTTCTGCCACTGGTCACTTCAGCAGAACTGAGGCTCATGTTTGGACTCAGTGTCATGTGGTGTCTCTGGCTGGCCCAGCCTACACCATGTCCTTCTTAATAGTTGCAAGGGAGGCAGGAGATTTGCATCTTGTGCATCTTGACATCTAGTCTGAGGTGCCAGGCGTCAAATACAGATGGTTTGACTTACGTTTTTTTTACTTTATGATGGTGCAAAAGCAATAGGCATTCAGTAGAAACCATACTCAGAGTGTATTACTCAGGTGTATTAAATTCATTTTCGACTTTTAATATTTTCAAATTGCAATGGGTTTATCAGGACATAACCCCATCATGTCAAGGTGCATCTGTACAGATAGGCTACATATGTGACAGCTGTCTGCTACAGCCTGCCCATCCTTGACCAACACTAGGGGGATCAGAGGTGGTAGGGTCCCATAATGAGCTCGAATTGACCAGCAGGGAAGGGTGGCTAGCTGGGGACCAACAAGATTGCCCATGATACCCTTCTGCTTTGGTTTAGTTCCTTCTTTTCCACTGTCTCTCCATGTGTTCAGAGTGCATGCGTCTGAAGGTACCTCTTGAGGCCCTGGTCCACCCCACTCTTCTGGCCACAAACCCTTACCTGTTTCTTGCTGATCCATGCTGTCCCTGTCTCTAGAATGCTCTCCCATCTACTCCCTGCCTACTTTGCTCTGATGAATCCTTCAGAACTCAGTTTAAGCAAGTACATTTTTACCCTTCCATCCAACCTTTTGTGTGTGTGTGTGTGTGTGGTCTTTTGCTCTTATTTTTTCATTCAACTTATCACATTATATTTCAACACTTATTGGTTCGATTATTTAATTAACACCTCTCTCTTCCTCTAGGCCATAAATGGGACAAGAGCGTGGACTATGTCTGTCTTGCTCATAACTACTAATATAGTAGCTGGCACTTTAGTGCTTAATATTTTTTTATGGAATGAATGTGCATAAAACAAACCCCATTATAAGCATTTGTAAAATCCCTTTGGTATCAAAAGGTATCTTAATAGTGCTTTTTGGAAACCATATCTTAAATCCTCAGGGTTGTTAATATTAGAATCATCCCAGTTTTTCTGTCAAACAACAGTGCCCCCAGGGATGTCCCTATGCCCATCCCTTCCCTGTGAGGACCATTTCCACAGCAAGTCATCGCCATTGATGGGAATGTATGGCATGGCTGTCAGGGTAGAAACATGAATTTGAGATAAGGCCTGAGGGTAGTGGCGGCTTCAATTCCTATAAAAACCTTTCCCCCAATCATGGTGTCACTGGAGTGTTAACCCCTGATGGGCCAAAATTCTTGGAAGTTTCAGCTTAATTTTTTCTCTGCTTTTGTTTTTGCCTATGTAGTGACTTCCAGAGTCATAGCTTTAAAAATATTTGAGTGGCTTTCCTATATAAGGGGAGACTTTTATAAAACAGTTTGCTACTCTCCCAGGAAATTGGGAAGAGTGAGCTTCAGGACAGCTGGTCTTCTATGACTAGGAAGAAGTGCTGGGGTAATTTTGTCCATTTAAAAAACCATTTATAGTTTTCAGTGTGCTAGAAACTAATTTTAGTCCCGTTTCTGAGCACATCCTCCAGCTTGATTTGTAGTTTATATTGGGAGATGAAGAAAGAATAAAATATCATAGAGAACTCACCCACAGTAATAACAGCTATAATTTGCAGAGTGCTTAATCTGTGTAAGGCACTTTTCTATATGCTTTACATATATTAACTTGTTTAATCCTTTCAACAACCTATTTATATTTTTATTTTAGATGAGAACACTGAGGCACAGTTCACCCAGAGGAGAATATAAAGCATCTCAGATTAGAGTCTTGACTTTAGAGGATGTTTAGGTTTTCCCTTTCATGAATATACAGGTTTTCAGGGCAGGGAAGAACCCTGTTAGTCACTGAGGCCAGAATTTGTGAGTTTGGAGACAGACTGACCTGGGTGGAACACCAACCCTGTCACTTACCCACTATGTGCCCTTGGGCAAGTCCTCTTGCCTCGTAGACCCTTGGTTTCCTATCTGTAATATAGGGACAATGTAACTTCCATATGGGGCTTATGATGGTTAATTTTAGATGTGAACTTGACCAGGTTAAGGGATACTGAGATAGCTGGTAAAGCATTATTTCTGGGTGTGTCTGTGAAGGTGTTTCCGGAAGAGATTAGCATTTGAATCAGTGAACTGAGTAAGGAAGATCTGCCCTCACCTCACTTGGCTGAGGGCTTGGATGGAACAAAAAGGCAGAAGAAAGGCAGATTCGTTCTTTCTTCTGCAGCTGGGACACCCATCTTCTCCTGCCCTCTGACATCAGAACTCTACGTTCTCCAGCCTTTGGACTTTGGGACTTGCACCAGTGGCCCCCTAGTTTCTCAGGCCTTCAGCCTCGGACTGAGAGTTACGTCATTGGCTCCACTGGTTCTCAGGCCTTTGGACTTGGACTGAGCTATGCTGCCAGCTTTCCTGGCTCTCCAGGTTGCAAACAGCCTATCATGAGGCTTCTCAGCCTTCGTAATAAATCCCCTCTTATATATCCATATCTGTATCCATTTCTATATCGATATTTATCTCCTATTGGTTCTGTTTCTCTGGAGAACCTGAGTAATGCAGGGTTGTTGGGAGGACTAAAAGAGTTAATAAATGGGTAGCACCTGCAGCAGTGGTTAGCGCCTTGTAGCTGCCTGTCAGATGTGATTTCCCTTCTTCGCCCACTTCCTCCTTCTGGTGGGTTGAATGATGTTGGCACATGCAGGGACACCCATATACTCTGGCCTATACAGAGGAGTTGTTTCCTAGGAGTATGGACAGGCTTGGAGGGTGGGCCGGCCACCATTTGCCGGCATTGATGTGACTGTCAGGTAGGCTGGGCAAGCCCATGCAGACCCTGGAGCAGGTTGAAGGGATAGCTAGAACCTTCAAAGATCTTGATTTTATAGCAGCCTGCTGGCCCAATGAACTAGCTCATGCTGGCTTGCAGAACAGGAACTTCCGGCAAGGCAAAGCTGGGCTCTGGTCTCAAACCCAGGTTCATATCCTGTCTCTCCCTGGAACTATAGACTTTCATGTACCCAACTGGAAGAATACTGGCATCAACCTTGATATGTCCTTAATGAATGTTAACCCCTCTTCTTTAGGAACAATTGTTATTTTTATTTTAAGATTTACCCATAGGAAGAAGTCACACCTTTCTGTGCTCCCTAACATCATGTACATTCTGGTCTATGTCCTGTATGCCATTCTATCTTGTTCTCTATCGTCAAAATGCCACCAGTCTAAGGAGAAGACATAACCGAATATAAATAGTCACATAGTTTTCAGGGCCGGCAAAAGGTCTGGCGCAGGGTAGCCCTTAGGAAGTTTGTGCACTGAGGGAGAAGTATTTTACTGTTCCCAGGTCCATTGAAACCAGAGGGATTGTAGCTAATGACCTCCTACGAGCGCCTCTTCTCACCTTGGTGAATCTTCAGGCAAGTGAAGACTGGGGCTGGGACATGCCCTCAGTGAAAGGAGGGACAGGGCCTGAGGGGCTGTCACGGAGATGGAGAAATGAGGCTTTGGCTTGGGTGTTAGACAACCCCGGATTCCAACGTAGGCTCTGCCAGTTCCTCGTGTGTGACCTGGAGCCAGTTCCTCGACCTTGCCAAGCCTCCATTTTTTCCCCTCTGGAATGGGGAGGATGGTAATACACACTTCTTGGGGCAGTTGTAAGGACCAAAGGAGAATTGTTAGAGTACTCGGCACGCAGTAAGCACGCAAAGAGTGGCCGCTAAGATTATTGTTGTCATTGCTGTCAAAGCCTTTGCAGAGGCTCTCAGGTCCAGGGCCCCGGGCACGAGTATGCGCACGCGCACCCGGCCAGCCAGGTGAGAGGGAGGCGGCCGCCTAGCACCTGGGTTTTAACCCTTTACGGTCACGGGGGTGGGCGGATTGCGTGTAGAGACCGGGTCACGGAAGGCAGGTCGCGAGAACGGCGAGGCCCGACCCAGAAGCGGGGTGGGCGGCGTCTGGGGAGCGCGCCGAGCCGGTTCCAGGCCGGGGTCCGCGCGCGCCGCTGGGAGGGAGGGGGAGCACGAAGCGGAGCGAAGTCTCGCGAGATCGCGCGGCGGCGGCGGCAGCGGCGGCGGCGGCGGG
>NW_007728586.1:238528-255159 GCF_000696425.1 Galeopterus variegatus
TGGGACCCGCGCGGGGCGGGGCGGCCGGGGCCTCGGGCCGCCAGGGCCAGTCCCCCTCGCAGCCTGTCCCCACGCTCGGGCGCGACCCTGGGCCTGCCTGTTTCCCCCGGCGGCGGGGTTGGCGCTGCTGGCCGTGGCGGCACCGTTTATTGAGCCTTTACTATATGCTAAGCACTTAACTTGCGCGCTTCCACGCTGGTGCTGCACAGAGAGGTGAAGCGCCCTGCCCAAAGTCACACCGCTGGGAAGTGGTGGGATGGGGCTTCGAACCCTGGCACGCTGACTCCGGCGCCCACGCCCCTTCCTTGCCGCTTGTCCTTCTCCCCACCCCCACTCGCAGTTCTTTTCTTGAGGCCCCGATGGGGCTGCAGAGGGTGTGTCTGGGAATCCCTGCAATTGGATGGATGCAGCGGGGTACGTGAGTTTCTTGGGAGACCGATTTTCTACGGCTTTTGTCCAATTTGCAGAAGAGTCCCCGATCCCCAGATGGTCAAGAACCATATTTTGGCCCTGCGTGAGGGCAGAGGTGGGCTTAGAGCAGCGGGTGTGCGCTGGGGATAGGGAGTCAGGCCGACTGGAAGTGGAATATTGGAGCCCAGGGCTTGCCTTTGGCAAAGGAAACTTTTTTAAAGTTGATTTTTGTTTAAGCACGTGATTCTGCTCTTTGGAGCAGTGGTTCTCAACCTAGGCGGAGTCAAGGCCCCTCCCCTTTGTAGCAACTTTTGTAAAGCCCACTTTACTACGCTGAAATAAAAGTCATAAATAATGTAACCTGCCTATGCACGTAAGTGAAAATCAGTATGATGCTTCCGTTTAAATATAAGGTAAAAATCAAAGGAGAGCTGTTTATGAAACGCACTGCTATATCGTTTATGTCTAGCTCATGCTCCTGTGCTAGAAGACAGCATGGACTGAGGTGCTTGTGCCTGCTTCTGATGAATAATTTTGGATTGAACAACAGTAAAAATATCAGGAGCTATTTCAAACAAGAAAATGAAAGAGCAGAGATATAGACACTGTGGGGAAAAACATCTAATGTTGGGGTAACCTATAATGAGGAACAAGCTAGATTGAATTAGGGGTAACATGCCAAGATAAAAATTACAGACTGTCTCAATCAACACAAATATTAATATAACCCCTCCACAGATGCCACATTTATAGACACTGTGGGGAAAAACATCTAATGTTGGGGTAACCTATAATGAGGAACAAGCTAGATTGAATTAGGGGTAACATGCCAAGATAAAATTACAGACTGTCTCAATCAACACAAATATTAATATAACCCCTCCACAGATGCCACATTTTCAAACTATATTGCAGAGTATCTTTTGTGTCACAAACTTTGAGGTACTGCTACTTCAGGGGACAATACTGGTTTCCTAGCACTTATCATCAGTAATAATGAATAAAATATAAACGATTGAAATTTTTGGATTTGGTACCAATATCTCACAAGTTTATATATGCCCAGTATTAAGATATTGCAATTACAAGTTGAGTTAACTGTGTGGTGTGAGGAAATGATCATTAATTTTTTGACAGTTTTCTTATTTAAGCTTCCTTTGCTACTTTCTCCTACATTACTGGAGTTTTCCCATAATTTTTTCAATATTGTGTTGTAAATTCCAGTTTATAGTGAGCTTAATCTGACTGGACGTTCAAAAGACTCTTGGAACCAGGATGAGTCTTGATTATACAGGTCCATCCCACCCATGCATTGTGTGAAGTCTAGATCCTGGCCCCCAAACTCTGCATGCCACTGGTGTCCCCCAGTCTCCCTGATAACTAAAAATATTCCCTGTGGACATTTCCATCCCCCTGGAAAAGCACTCTAAAGAACAATCTCTATTATCTACTCAATTATAACAGGAAAGGGGGCAGAACTTAACTGACAATTTTTGATGGAAAAATTTTTTTAAAATTCTTTCTGAAGTGTCTGACATTAAGAAAAAGGCGGGTTCTTGGATAGTGACACTTTCATTATTCTAGAATCTCAGGTGGTATGTGAGGTTAGAACATATGTGCCTTTGAAAGATTTGCTGTGTTTAATGGAAATTCTTGTTAGAAATGTTGACACCTGAAAACTTGAATCAGCAGTTTGAAGTTAAAATGCAGTTGAGAAGCAACAGTAATAACGTGTTGAATAACTAAAAAGGTCTTAGTTAAGTAAAATATGTTAAATGGAATCACTTTTTAAATAGCCTTTTCTATTACTAATATATCTTAGAGAATTTGGAAAATACAGATGTGTTTAAAGATGAAAATTAAAGTTACCTGTAATCGCGATCATGGTGTGATTTGTTAGAAATTGTCTTTTCATTTGAAACTTTCCTGTAAGAAATTCGACTCAGACCATCTTATAGCTACATTGTTGCATTATAAATTTCTTCAACTCTTAAATCAAAGAAGGAAGTTTATCTTGCCTTTTTGTTGATAGGTAAGTTGCTTCTTGCTGTAAGATGTTTGTTTATTTTTCATTGCTTAATACCTTTGACAGGTGCTATGGAAACAGATATCTGAATAAAGTCTTGTCAGAATAGAAGGATATATTTTAAATTGTCTAGAGATAGATACATTGAATACTTTTGAGCTGTAAAATTATCTCAATTGAGAGTAATTAATTTTTATTTTGAGCAAGCAGTGTCATGTTCCAGGGTAAAAGAGGTCAGCACTGTTTTTTCAAATCACTACTTTTTGAAATACTCACCTGCACATAAATGGACCAGATAACTGAATTATAAAGACATTGAAAATGTTTCACTTTTCTAGGCAAGACGTTAACTAGAATGAAAATGAATAGTTTATTTTGCACATATCTCTGTGATTTATAATTAAGGTATTTCATTGATTTTTAAGATCCACATCTGAGATGGAATGACATCATAGAATTGGCATGTTGTGATTTAATTGGCAACTTGTCTTTTTAGTGGTACACAAAATTGTGTCTTAAAATTGAAGGCATCTTAGATTCAGTGAAATAGGGAATATGTAAAAATGTCAGTACATTGATTAATGTTTAACACCAAAAATTTATCCAAAAGGTGACTTGCAAAGTGAAGATACACAACATTTCTCGATCCTTTCCTTTAAACTAGAATTGTTTACTCAGAAGGTTCCTGTGGAGATTCTCCTCCACCCCACCCATGTAAAACAAATGAGGAGTCAATGTTTGTAAATATAAGAACCATTTTTTGAAAATATTTAGAAGGAAACAAACTGCTTGGTGATTTTTCATGGAGTGCAGATGGTGTGGTCAACGTGTTTGAAGTACAGTTAATCAGACAATATAACTAGGCAGTTGTATGAATTTGGTTTTGAGGGGTTTTTTCTTCCCCATTTTGGAAGAATTGTAGGTCCACTTATAAATGAAAGTTTACTCAAATGGGACATCTTTAAATCTGATTGCGGTGATTCGTAGTTGTTATTGTTGTTTTAATAAGAAATATATTTGAAAATATATCTACTCTGCACGAAGAACACAGTTTATATGGGAAGTTTATATGTTATCTCTTAGCCAGAAAACCTGTGTAAGGACTTTTTCTGCCTGATATGGAAGGCCGGTTTCACAAGAAACTCAACCACATGAAGACTGTTTACATACTTTCTTCCCTGGGTGGACTTCAGCTTTGCTTTTCAAAATGTTGTCCCCAAACTAGCAGCATATCAACAGCATCCTGAAGCTTGTTTGAAATGGAGACTCTAGGGCCCACCTCAGACCAGCTGAACCAGAATTTGCATTTTAACAAGATTCTCTTCTGGGTGATGCACATGAACATGTGAGAATCACCAGACCAGATCAGTAGCTCTCAAACTTAAGTGTGTTTTACAAGGATTGCCAGCCTACTACTCCAGAGTGCCTGATTCAGTAGGTCTGGGCTTGGGGCCTGAGGATTTGCGTTATAACAAGTTATCAGGTGATGCCGATGCTTCTGGTCCAGGGACCACACTTTGAGAACCATTAGACGGAGTGTTCTTCTCACTGAACCTTTCTATTCTCTCTCGTAATTCTTCACCCTTCCAAATAACTTTTTTATAGGTTATTATAATCACATGTTTTAGCTTGATTGAAGGAATAAAAGGCACATTGTCTTATAATTTGTAGTAATGGCTGCGCTGAAATTGCTTGTCCCTCACTGAACCTTTCTATTCTCTCTCGTAATTCTTCACCCTTCCAAATAACTTTTTTATAGGTTATTATAATCACATGTTTTAGCTTGATCGAAGGAATAAAAGGCACATTGTCTTATAATTTGTAGTAATGGCTGCGCTGAAATTGCTTGTCAATCTCTAATTTCAGAGAAAAACTCTTTTTTTAGTGCTTATTAGGTTTTTGACTTTGGTTTATAGGTTATTCTATCTCTTCTTTCTGAGACATTAAAAATTTTTTTGTATAGATGAAATGTTCATGTGGCTCAGAAATTAAAATGACACAGGCGTATTTTGAGAAGTCTAATTTCCAAGTCTGTCTTGCTCTTCCCCATAACCGCATAATTTTTTTCTTATAGACAGCCTTTGTTTCTGTGTGTAGACACAAACAAATACCAATATAGTACATATACTCCTATTTATTAAAAATGTACATACTATGTAAATTGTTCTGCCCCCTGCTCATTTTTAGTTAATGTACTCTTGAGATCTTCCCATATTAGTAAATAAAAAACATACATACATAGATATAGATAAAGATATATATGTGTGTGTATGTATATATGTATATAAATAAAGGCAGCTGGCCGGTGTGGGGATCCAAACCCTTGACCTTGGTGTTATAACACTGCGCTCTAACCAACTGAGCTAACTGACCAGCCCACTTTCATGTATTTGTATATAAAGAAGGCTTAAATGTTGTTTTCTTTAAATTTTATATAGTTAATATTAATCTTTCATGGTGTCTGGATTTTAATCACAGAAAGCACTCCAAGATTTTTGGAATTTGCATGTGTTTTCTTTGTACTTTTATGGTTTCATTTTCACACTTAAATCTTTGATGCATTTCAACTTTATTCTGGTGTTTAGAGTGATATATAGTTTCAACTTATCTTTTTCCATATGGTTACCCCTTGCCTTTACCCATTTGTTCCAGTGTCCATCTCTGAATACACTTTTATTGTATTGTGAGCTTCTGGATATATTGGGGTAGAGCTCTGGACTTTGTATTCTATTCCATTAGTCTTTCTATTCATATACCAGTACCACATTATTGATTTTATGAAATGTTTTCATATCTTTTAAAACTAGTTTCCCCTTGTTGCTTTTCATCTTCCTGGCAATTCTTTGAATTTGAGGGGGGAGGGTAGCCAGAACAGGGATGGAACCCTGGACTTGGTGTTATCAGCACCATGCTCTAACCAACTGAGCTGACTGGCCAGCCCATTCTGGCAATTCTTGCTTGTTTATTTTTCTATGTGAACTTTAGAATCATCTTGTCTAGGTCCAGGAAAAAATTTTTTTTTTAAAAATCAAGATCATGTTAAATTTATGAACTTAAAATCTATTTGACTTCTCTGAGCCTCAGTTTTCTAATCTGTAAAAGGAACAATACTGTGTACGAATGCTGGGAAGATTAAAAGAGAAAGCATTTGAAACTCATCACTTAGTGCCACTTCCATTACCACCACCACTGACAACATGGGTTGAGGCAGCTGTTCTCTTTTTCCTTTTCCCACTCTTACCCCTCTCACTTTTCAAAGAGGGAAAAAGAAACCATGAAGAAAAGCAATAAGCAATATTAGAATTGAAGTTAAAACTAAGCTCTCATTCAGTTTGAGCAGGGTAGTCAATACACTTGAGAACAGAGAACAAGCTTGGTCTGGCATTCGAGGCCACCTCCTCCTCCTTTCTAGCCTTGCTACTTTTTCGTCTCTTGGATGCACCTAAACAACAGTGCTACTAGGCATTCTCCAAAGGTCTTGTGTTTCTTGAACACCATCCCTTCTACCCAGAATGTTTGCTGCCTAATCCTGCCAGTTCGAATATATACTGCGCCCAACTCAGTAAAAAACAGTATGTCTCCTCACGTAGCTTCTCTTTCTTGTAGCTTAGGCCTTGATAGACTGCAAACTTTCTGAGAGAGAAACTGTGTCTATCCTGTACACCGAAGAATGCCCGGCATCCAGCAAAATACCTGACGAAGAATAAATATTCATATTATTTGTTAACTAAATGAATGAATAATTGACTAGGCTCTTTCTTTTGCCTTATATTATGTGTCTGGGTAACTCTTTCTTTTCTTTTTTTGGTGGCTGGCCAGTACAGGGATCAAAACCTGGAGGTGTTATCAGCACCACGTTCTAACTAACTGAGCTACTGGCCAGTCTGTGTCTGGGTAACTCTTAACATTACCCAGTACACTGTAAGCCCCTGGAAGACAGGGATTATGCCCTTTTTTAATGATAGTAATACTAATAACAAATATAATAAATAACAGTGGTGGTGGAGGTGGTGAGAGGCAGATTTATTATGTAATAAGAGCTTATAATAATAAAAATGTTAATTACCATTTATTGAACATTAATTATGTTCCAAGAACTGTTTTAGAGTCCTTGAAGTAGATTATTTCATATACTCTTCAGCAATTTTATGAACTGGATACTATTATTATACAAATGGGAAACCAGGCACACAGAAGTGAAGTGACTTGCCCATGATCACACAGCTAGGAAGTGGTAGAGTTAGGGTTCAAATGCAGATGTTCTGAGTCTAACACCCCAAGTCTTGACCTGCTACAGTGCTCCGTACGTGTTTGTAGTATACAGTCATTTATACCTCCTTGAACAATTTAGGAATAGTTTTAATTACACTTTCAACTTTTCACTTTCCTTCTCAACCATTCCACTTTTGTAACTTCTACTTCGTTCTTTCCAGTTTATCTCAGACTTCACATTCTCTAGGAGGCTTTCTCTGACCAGCCTGTCTGGCATGTAGTAAGTGCTCAGTAAAAAGTAACTTTTACTTTTTTTTTCCAGGTTCACAGTAAAGGTGCTACAAAGGAGAATGTAAGACAGGGAAATAAGTATTTTTACTGAGGTAAGTTTTTTTTATGATTTTCTTTCTTTCTTTTTTTTTTTGGTTCTTCTCCATACCTTGCTTTCTTAGGTATAACAGGGAGATTGTTTTAGTTCCTAGAATCTATGGAATTTGAAGCCACTTTTGGTGAGATGTCAATACTTCTTATGATTTTCTTTCTTTCTTTTTTTTTTGGTTCTTCTCCATACCTTGCTTTCTTAGGTGTAACAGGGAGATTGTTTTAGGAGTGTTTTAGTTCCTAGAATCTATGGAATTTGAAGCCACTTTTGGTGAGATGTCAATACTTCTTTTTCTTAAATAAAGATTTGTTGCATTGTCTTATTATAATAATGAGAACAATTTCCATCAGTATAAAACGTAATGACAAAAGTAAGCACCCAACTCCTACCACCGAGAAATGATCACCATTAATATTTTGGTGAACATAAGTTCAGAAATATATCTATGGATTTAGAAGTATTTATATACAAAATTTTAAATAAATTGGTTTGCACTGTACATTGTCTTTTTAAGTGCGACAATATGTTTCGTACGGGAATTGGAAAAGACATGCACAATCATACATGATTATTTTGCTGGCTGTATAATATTTCATTGTTTACAGGCACCATACTTTATTTAATCACACTTTGATGACCTTTTAGATTGTTTCTAGTTTTCCTTTCTTATGGATAATGGTGTGTTGATCATCACCCTGTACTTATATCATTGTATACTTGTTTATTTCTCTTCCTAGAAGTATAAACTACTGGGTCAAAGATTATACACATTTTAGACGTTTGTACATGTGGCTAACCTGTCCTTTGTAAGGACTGCCAATTTATACCTCCACCAAAGTCCATGACAGTCCTGTTTTCTATAACCTTGCCCACATTGAGTTTTGTTACTTTTTTCTTCAATGTGTAACTTTTTTTTCTAATTTATTTAAGTTGACAGATAAAATTGTGTGTATGTGTCATGTGCAACATGATGTTTTGAAGTACATATACATTGTGGAATGGTTAAATCTAGTTAATTAAAGTATGCATTACATCACATAGTTATCATTTTTGTGGTGAGAACATTCAATGGCTCTGTTTTTTAATATAGTACATTGTTATTAACTATAGTCTCCATGCTGTATAATAGATCTCTTGAACTTATTCCTCCTATCTAATTATAGTTTTGTTTCTTTGACCAAACCCCGTACCCCAGCCTCTGGTAAGCACCATTCTACTCCCTACTTCTATGAGATCAACTTTTTTAGGTTCCACATGTAAGTGAGAACATGCAGTATTTGTATTTTTGTGCCTGGCGTATTTCACTTAACATAATGTGCTCCAGGTTCATGCACGTTGTAACAAATGTCATGATTTCCTTTCTTTTTTATGGGTGAATAGTTTTTCGTTCTGTGCATATACCACATTTTCTTATTAATTCGTTGATGGACACTTGGGTTAATTCTGTATCTTGGCTATTGTGAATAATGCTGCAGTAAACATGAGAGTGCAGATATCTCTTCAACATACTGATTTCATTTCCTTTGGATATATGGTATACCCTTTAGTGGGATTGCTGAATTATGTGATAGTTCTAGTTTTAATTAGTTTTAATTTGTTGAGAAACCTCCACACTATTTTCCATGATGGCTGTACTAATTTACATTGCTATCAACAGTGTGCAAGGGTTCCCTTTTCTCCATATCCTCACCAACATTTGTTATCTCTTGTCTTTTTGATAATAGCCATTTTAACAGGAGTGAGGTGATAGCTTGTTGTGGTTTTAATTTGCATGTCTCTGATGATTAGTGATGTTGAACATTTTCTCTTGTTACTGTTGACCATCACTATCTGAACTAGGTAGTGTACTAGATTTTGTTAAAGAATCCTATCTGTGTTCGTAGTATAGACATGAGAATATTTTTCAGTTATGTTATTTGAAGACAGGATAAGGTGAATGCACTGTTGACCATCACTATCTGAACTAGGTAGTGTACTAGATTTTGTTAAAGAATCCTATCTGTGTTCCGTAGTATAGACATGAGAATATTTTTCAGTTATGTTATTTGAAGACAGGATAAGGTGAATGCCCAAAATATATTCTCAATTATAATGGAGAGAAATTGAGCTATGTTTTAATTGTATGGCTGAACATTTATTAAAAATAAAAGAGAAATAGATTGCCAGCCCTTCAGAAGAATGTATAAATCTTTGTTCAATAGCCTGCCTTTTAAGCTTTTCTGAGTTCCTAAACCAGTTTTTCATAGCCAAAATAAACAGAGAGGATGGAACAATTATCTAATAGATTTAAGCAGTTTTTTGGTCTCTTGTTTTCATATGCTTTGTTTCCATTGGAATATGGGATTTTAAAGAATGTATGAACTGGTTTTAGTTAGTATTTTAGCAGCAGTTATTTGCATGTAAAAAATTAAATTGATTAAATAATCTTCTAGCAATTTTCATTTGTACTTTAATTTGCTTAGCAACCCTTTTCTTAATAAATACTCCAAAATTAAATCTAGGTAGACTTGAAAGGAAATTATTGAGTCTCTGTTAGTAGGGCCTAAATTAGTGAGGTTTTCCTGAACTTTTCCCTCTGATATCTTTTTGTGGATAATGGTATAATCTTGTTTTTGTTTTCTAAAATGACCGAAGTTCTGGGCTCTTGAATCTCTTTTCTGTGGCGGTACAGGAATTTGCTTATGTGATAGCATTCATTTTGCTTATGTGATAGATTATTTAATCTTCAATTGCGTGCTTTAAAACCCTGATTCTAATAATAGTCCTGGAAAGTGAGGAATTACTAGTAGTAGTTAAATAGAAGTTTTAATTAAAATTAAGGCTTTATGATTTCTTTTTCCTCTTAGCTGCATTTGTAAAAGTTTTTATGCTGTATTTAAACAGAAGTTTTTAAGATGTTCCTACATATTTAATGGGTTAGATTTCATGCATTTGTAGCAGTTTCTTCCTATTTTAGGCATAAAGCTTAGAGTTTAGACTGGCAGGATAAGTGATCATTTGATTGGAAAGTTGGGCAGAGGAGAAAAGTTCTGTTTTCACATAAAGCATTTGTGGCAGTAGGATATTCAGATGAAACTTTTATAATCAGGGTGAGAGTATTAAAATGCAGTAGGAGGAAAAAAATGTGTGTGCTTGTATACAGTATAGGTAATAGATCCCTAGCAAAGCCAGTATACAGGGTGTACTTCTGTAGCATCTGTAACTGAGTTGATCTCTCTCAGGAGTATTATCTCCTTAGAGTCTTCAGAGTAGAGTTTTGGAACAGGGAGGGGAGAACAGTAACTTTGGGCCATAAGTTCCCTAATGAGCTCAGTGCTCAGTGAAACTCCCTAGGTGTATCTCTGACCTCTGAATGTCCCATCCTCCTTGAGAAGTTTCCTTCTTTCCTAACCCTGGAAGCTTTGCCCACTGTGTGGCATGATGGAAATTTGTCTGGAGCTGGGCAGAGGGAGTCTGACTCTATTACTGCAGAGCCTGATACTCTTTTTAAATAGACAGCCAACATGGAAATATGGCTGAAAACCATCATTTCCTTCCTATCATAGATATGTAATGACATATTGGAATTTCACACAAGCTTTTCCTTCTTCAGTTTGTTCAGAGAGGACACGTAGATCAAGGTGAGGGTTAAGTGTTTGTGTATGTTAAACCCGGTAAGTTTTGTTTTAAATATATTTTAGTCTATTCCGATGTAACAAAGTTTTTCAGTCTGAATGTTCTAGCAGCTGTCATTCAGACATTAATTGCTGTCAGTGGGAAAGGATATCCTCCTACATCTTTTCTGTAGTGCTTGAAACCATCCCACTTCCTTTTTCTTTTACCTTAAGAACTGATTACTGACACTTGGGAATTATAATCAGATTGCATCAATCTTTATGGAAAGGTTACCAATTATTGCACTGCAAAATATGCATTTCCCTCTAATAGTAAGTGTTTCTCATGATGTCTCTCTCAGTTCAGTGCTTTTAAATACCTCCTAGGTGAATGAATGCTTTGTCTTGTGCCCTGATTTAATACATTTGAAAGGCTTTATTCATGGCTTTCTTACCTTCAATTCGAGGGGAGTAGGGTGCGGTGGATAATTTATTTAATACAAAATCTTCATAGAATCCTTTGGTTGTTTAGATGTCCTTGGGTAGAAGAAGGATGGCTGCTGTCCTTTACCTATGCTATGATATAAGCTCTAAAATGTATTTGCTCTGAAAAGTTGAGAGCAGTGAGGATCTTTATGGTGGGGGTGTATATTGAGCACTGTGCTGTGCCCTTTGTGGGAATTACCTCATTTTGTTCTCACAACAACTCTGAGGATAGATGTGATTATCTAGTTTTAGAGACTAGAAGGTCTTAGTGAGACTGTGAAATTTGTCCTTAGGCATGCAGCTAGTACGTTAAAAAACAAATCACAAAAAACTATGCCTTGAATCTAGATCTCTCTGGCTCTGAAATCTATGCTCTCTTATGTACACCAACAGAGAAAGTTGGTGTTAGAATGTTTGAAAGTTGTTAGAATGTTTCCATTGTTGTAGATAATTGAAATGTTGAACAGAGTGAAGATAAAGCTACTTTAATCACCACCACCACGACCATCATTGTCACCATCCTCTTTTATTTCTAATGTTCTTCAACACCGACTGACGAAGTCTAGGAGCCTGTGCCAGGGCGTCTGGCTCATTGTGTTCAATACAACATAGGCTTGTTTAGTTTAGCAGTGCTCTGAGATGAAAGGTTCGTGACTGCCAAGTACAAACAGACCTTCTGTGGATGTTAATTTGGTTATAGGAGAGAATGCTTGTTTTTTTTTCTTTTTTTTTGCTCTCTGCTAATAAAGAAACTGGCACATTTTCTCATGAGTAAAAAGGACTTTGACTTGTTTAAATCTGTGTAATCAAAGGGAAGTGAGCAGTTCTGGTAAACATTTTTCTTTGTGCAGTCTTTGGTTAATTCCATTCCGTACCTGCCAGCTAATTGCAAATTGCATGCTCTTTTTTCTTTCCTCTTTTTATTTTGGATTTGGTTTTATGGCTGGTCACTGTAGGGATTTATTTGTAGGGAAATAAATCATTTCCTCATTTGAAAGGATTGTGTGTTTTTACAACAGGTTATCCTATAGCAAGCAGAGTGATTCAAACAGGCCTCTGCACAGAAGATTTACCGTATGATTTTGTGCAGCAATTTGTGTGTGTATGTGTGTGCAGCCATTTTTTAAAAAAACTTTTTGAGATACAATTCATATACCATAAAGTTACCCTTTTAAAGTATACCATTCATGTATGATTTTGTGCAGCAATTTGTGTGTGTATGTGTGTGCAGCCATTTTTTTAAAAAACTTTTTGAGATACAATTCATATACCATAAAGTTACCCTTTTAAAGTATACCATTCACTATTTTTTAGTGTATCCACGGGGTTGTGCACTGATCATTACTATCTCACTCCAGAATACTTTTTATCACCCACAAAAGAAACCCCATACCCATTAAAAGTCACTCTCCATTCTCCCTTTTCTTTTGCCCCTGACAACTAATCTCCTTTCTATCTCTGTGGATTTACCTATTCTGGACATGTCATATAAGTAGAGTCATAAAATATGTGGCCTTTGTGTCTGGCTTTGTTCACTTAGCATGTTTTTGAACTTTATATGGCAGCATGTGTCAAAACTTTATTCCTTTTTATTGCTGAATAGTAGTGTATTGTATGGATATACCACATTTTGTTTATCCATTCTTCAGTTGATGGACATTGGGATAGTATTCTCTTTTTGGCTGTTTTAAATCATGCTGTTATGAAAACTCATGTACAAGTTTTTAAGTGGATAAATGTGTTCATTTCGTTTGGGTATGTACCTAAGAGTGGAATTGCTGAGTCATATGGTAACTCTGTATTTAAGTTTTTTGAGGAACTGCCAGAAGGAGGGTGATATGGTCACTCTACTTACTATACTGGGGATGCTGGATGCAAGAGGCAAGACTAGAGATGGGAGACCCATTGGGCTATTACATAGGTCCAGAGGAGAGTTGATGAGGATCTGAACTAGGGCACTGGTAGTAGAATTGGAGAAGATGGACTGGAAATGTTAAGGAGGCACTAGTCAGGACTCCTGGCTGCAAGTTAACAGAAATTTCACTCAACTATCTTGTTAAAAAGGGAATTAATTGGAAGATTCCTGGAGAGAGTTGCAAAAGAAATGAAATACTGCAGAAACCAGGACAACATGAGGAGGGATTAGAAGTGGTACTCATCATTATGGGGTAGGGACCATCCTCACACTCTTCAACCAAGAGGAAGGAAAGACCTTCTCCCTCCCAGCTTTAGTTTCTAAAGTCCCAGGTGCACTCCTGGCCTTGGGTTTTGTGCCCCCTAGCCAGCCCCCGGGGTCTTTGTTGGAACCTCTCAACTGTCATCATATTGAGAGTTCCCAGAAGAGGTGGGGAAGTGTTGTTCTGGCAGAGCCACCTGTGCACATCTACTCCAAGAATACAGGCTGGACATGACTGTTGAGAAGATCTGAAGAGGAAGGGAGAGGTCAAGAGTGCTTCCCAAGATTGTGGCTTTGGTAACCCACGATGGTACTGTTTTTGTTCAAAACCAAGGTTCCGGGATGAGCAGGCCAGATTCAGTGAGTAAACTGAGTTCACTTTTAGACCCACTTAGTATGGGACATAGGGTGCTCGCCATTTGTATGTTATGTATTTTTGTGATTATTTGATTGACTTGTCTTTCTTTACTATTAGAAGCCCCAGAAGGACAGGGACTGTCTGTTTTCTTTGCTGTGACTCTTTATAGTCTAGCATATTTTACTTGGCATGTAATAGATATTCAATCAGTATCTATGAAGAAATGAATGCAAGTGACCATGTGCAGCCAATTGGATCAATCATTTGGATCTCAGATGAGGGTAGGAAATATAGATTTAGGAGTTACCAGTGTCAGGCTAGGTGGTTGACAGACCTTGAGAGTTGTTCTTACTGGCTAAGGATGTTTATAAAAGTTCAGATATTTTGTAGGCCTGTAATTTTCATATCCAGGTAATGAAATTTTGCCTTTTTTTTTTTTTTGCCCTGCCTAGTATTTAATGCCAGTAATCAATTATCTGCTGACAATCCTGCCAATTATTTTAAAAATTTTTTTGTGACAGATTAGAATTAGACTTGTGATAGATAGGGAAATAAAGGTGATAAAGACAGAGAGAGTCTATTTCCTTTTAAGAATAACTGACTCATAGGATGAAACCGTGGATATTATTTCAGATCACTCCTGTAAACTCTCATAAGAGATGTTTATAAAACACTTGGAACAATACAGATTGTACTAAGAAAATGTGCTTTGATCAACTCTGGAGATACAAAGCAGGGAACTTAATAAATCAAGTCCTATTTGTGAATGGAAAGGACTGGAAGTTCACCTTAAAAGTAAGAATTCAGTTTACGTCAAGACTTAAATTTTGTATTCTGAATAGCAGATGTTAACATAGTTCCATCTTTTATGTGAAAATAAAGTGAATTGCAGATTTCAGATCTTAACATCTTAAATCTGACTCCTGATTCCTATCTCTTAAGTATTGGAACAGTAGTCTAGAAATGAACTTTGGTTTTTTTCACTCTTTAATTGTTTTTTTTTTTTTTTTTGTCCTTTTTGAGACCAGCCGCACCACGCTCAGCCAGTGAGCGCTGCGAGCGCATCTATATAGGATCCCGCTGCACTCTCCCAAGTGCGCCACAGGGTAGGTCCATTCACTCTTTTTTTTTTTTCCTTTTTGTCTTTTTTCGTGTCCGGCAACGGACCACAACCGTCAGTGTCGTGCCCGTACCGGACCAGGACCGGCAACGGGATCGCAACCCTCGGTGCTGCGCCCGCCCCTCACTCAGCCAGTGAGTGGGAACCGGTCTGTATGTGGGATCCGAACCCTTGGCAGGAGTGCCACCGCGCTCCCAAGCGGCACACTGTAGCAGTGCACCACCAGGCCGGCCCCGGTCCATTCACTCTTTAATTTTGAGGTGAGTGTGTTTCCAACTGTCTTCCCTCTATATTCAGGAAAACCAAACCTTTGGTAACTTGGGTATGCCGTAATTTTTATTATTTAAATATTAGAAAAGCATAGTCCTATTTATAAGAGTAGTAGTAATATGTTCACACTTGGGAGAGGTGGTTGGTTTTTTTAATTTGAAGGCATAAATACAATTGTATTACTTTTGCTGGCTAACCACTCTTTTCCTACCACCTGCCATATAACAAGATATCATAGTAAATTGCATATATTTTTAGTGTTTTTATTTATTACCTAGATTCCTTATTTTTTCCTGCAGTAGAGATGTGTGCAGTTTTTATTTATTAATTTTTTTTTTCACCAAAGAACTTTCATTAAATTTGGCTCCTAATGCAGACCAGTGTCTTTTAGCAAGCTATAATTTAATACAGCATTTCTCTCTAAGAACTCTAATTGAGTTATAGCATATCAGCTTTTTAAATTACGAGAGATATATAGATATAAATGATTATTTTAAAAATAACTCAGATCATTTTCATTTGAAATGTAGATCATTGCTCATTCTTTCAGAGTCTGAACAGATATCTAATCCACTAAGACTTTGTGTATTCTGAATTTTACCAAAGCTACTGAAAGGCTGGGAAAGAGTACATTTCAAGTGTTAATGATGAGATCAAAATCATGGATTTGAGTTTTACATAGGTTAGTTAAGTAATTACATGGAAAAGTTCTGTGCCAAGATCCCAGACCCTTGCAAATTATATCACTTTTAAAATCAGTCACAGAGCTGAAATGAAAGAATTTTGATTTCTGGAGGCACCGCTTATCAGCTCCTAGAAAAAATAATTAAAATACATCTGATGTGGTATAGTTTATTCTATTTTCTGAAATGATTTTATCTTTAAGAGGAGGTCAAGGGCTGGTTGGTTAGCTCAGTTGATTCGAGCTTAGTCTTTTAACACCACGGTCACTAGTTCAGATACCAGAACCTTCCAGCTACCAAAAAGAAAACAAACAAAAGAGGTAGTCAGCTTGTTCTTTACTAATTAATTCTCCAAAGGTAGTGTCATTTGAAATAGAAGAATTCACAGCCTAGATGTCAGGGAAGGAGTAAGCAGCTCTTCCAGGTGGTGCTAAACACGTGGCCCTGATAAAAGAGTCCTGGACCCTTCCTCATACAGTTGATTTTGGGGCTAGTTATGGTCACTACTCTATTGCGCTGCTTAAAATGACAAGATCACTGTCACATACGTAGAATTTCCCTTAATTTAACTTTTGGATTTGAAAAGGAGCATTAAATAATGGGGGTGTGGGGCCAAATCCAAATATTTTATCTCTACCTAGATCTAGTTTAATTAAAGGAAGACTTTGAGTATGGAGAGGATAAAATGATTGAAATGCACTGCTGTTTAAATGTGTGTAGAATTTAGACTTGTGTGTTGCCTCGCAGATGCAAAAATGTAAGTGATTGTAATTCTTATATACATGTATTTGCTTTTTATTTATTACATTTTATTCTGCATCTCAAAGATAGTAAAATTGTATACAGAAATTCTAAAAGGGTGGAAATTGTGTGGTTTGTAAACTTCTTTTATGGGTGTTTTCCATGAAGCCCCA
>NW_007728586.1:255392-257628 GCF_000696425.1 Galeopterus variegatus
CAAATATTTTATCTCTACCTAGATCTAGTTTAATTAAAGGAAGACTTTGAGTATGGAGAGGATAAAATGATTGAAATGCACTGCTGTTTAAATGTGTGTAGAATTTAGACTTGTGTGTTGCCTCGCAGATGCAAAAATGTGATTGTAATTCTTATATACATGTATTTGCTTTTTATTTATTACATTTTATTCTGCATCTCAAAGATAGGAAAATTGTATACAGAGGGCTGAGCCCCTGGCTCACTCGGGAGAGTGCAGCGCTGGGAGCACAGCAGCGCTCCCGCCGCGGGTTCGGATCCTATATAGGGATGGCTGCCAGTGGGCTCACTGGCTGAGCGCGGTGCGGCCGGTCTCAAAAAGGACAAAAAAAAAAAAAAAAATTGTATACAGAAATTCTAAAAGGGTGGAAATTGTGTGGTCTGTAAACTTCTTTTATGGGTGTTTTCCATGAAGCCCCAGTATATAAAACAGGTAAAATAGGGGTTTGGGTTAGAGGGCGGTGGAAGGCTTGGCTGGTGCTCTGCTAGGGCTCCAGGAGCATCATTCGAGAAACCACTGTTCCATGGTATCATTAATGAAATGTAGAATCTTTTTTGGGAGAACAAAAGATAAATTACTCCTTTATGTATCTTATTTGTTAGAACTTTACACTAATTATTTGCTTATATGATAAACCCTTATGCCGACCCCATGGCTCACTTGGGAGAGTGTGGCGCTGGGAGCGCAGCGGCACTCCCGTCGTGGGTTCGGATACTATATAGGGGTGGCCGGTGCGCTCACTGGTTGAGTGCGGTCACAAAAAAGGACAAAAAAAAAAAAACCCTTATACCATTTAAAATCAGAATTGTTTTATGCTACTGGTTAAGCCACCCCACAGGTCTAAAATAGTCTTTTCATCTTACCAAAGAAACCTTGTCTGAGTTTGCAAGATTATGCTAATAAAGGCTACCTGAAAGTCAGTGCATGGAAGATAAATTGTTGTATACACCCAGTCTTGCCACTGTGTTCTCTTTCCTGTTAAGGTATGCTGTCAGATTAAAGCAAATTAGAGAATAATAACCACACTGAGATTAAACACCAGGTGCTCATGGAGATGAGTCCGTATTCTCAGGCAGGTATGGTCCCACTAGGGGCCTGGCTTGGGAGACTCCCTCTTAAAGGGTTCAAGTGTCCATTGTGCTATTAGTAATGGGAAGGACTTCTGTAACCTTGGGCAAGTTACTTAAAGTCATTAATACTCTACCTGTAGTCTGTAAAATGCTTCATCATAGCATTGTTGTAAGGATGAGCAGAGCTGCTACATATAAAATGTTTAGCACAGTGCCAGGCACGTTATAAATTGCCAGCAGATGTTAGGCCATGGAACAATATTTTCCTTCAAATGTAAATGTAATAGCAAGGCAATAATTGACAGTGAAGGTGTCATGATGAACCACAAATTGGTTCTGAGCTTGAGTAGAACTCAAACTGCAGCAAGTTATCATTTCACCATTTTAGTTAAAGTAAATATTTGAGGTGATATGGAAAAGTTCCATAATTTCAACTATCAGCTGTTTAATGTCTTTGCATTTTGAATACTTCTTAACGTTTTAAGTAAAACATAACCATTTTCATTTTTAAAAATTTGAAAGACGAAAACCAGAATTTAAAATGACTGAATACTGTGGTTTGTTTTTTCATCTTTTATTTTAATGGTTATTACTTCTATATGGGAGTGAGAATATTTACAAAATATGGTCATAGAACCTGTGGTTTGGGATGCTATGGGTACTGAACACTTAGAAGATTAGCAGTGTTTAACGTGGTTATGAATTTGGGTATGATATGTTCAGAACATGATATGGAATCATTATGTCAGTCAAGATTCACTAAAAGCTTATTGTTTCGTAAAATTGTTCCTTTGAGAACACAAAGCATGCCAGTTGGGAGGCAACCTGAAAAATTTAGAAAAGGAATAACTATTTTTAAGGGAATCTGAAACACGTCATCAACAGTTGTCTCTAACAAGGGATTTTTATTGATTTTATGTCCACTGCATGAGTTCATTGGATTCTTTTAGAGAGTCTAAAAGAGAGTACTATTGCAGGAGAAAAAAGATAATACATATAAGGTTTTCAAATGAATGCCCTTGATAAGCTATAAAATACCCTATATATTGTGGCAAGAGGTGTGGACTTTTGGGGTTTTATTTGTGATGAGTAAATAAGATTACATTTTTTTTTTTTTTTTTTTTTTT
>NW_007728586.1:258497-259813 GCF_000696425.1 Galeopterus variegatus
CTCTAAAATTGGCAAGAAAGAATATGCCATGGTACAGAGTGTTGTCTTTGATGCCAGCCTTTAGAGAATTTACTTAAAATTCCTAATTGTTGTAGGTATTTTAAAAATCATTTTGGGTCTGTCCCCCTAAGCTTTTAACATCCTTTTATATTTCCAAGCCAGAAGGACCTCTTGGAGCTGATTAGCTCCATTCTTCTTGCTGTGTGTGAAAGTACTTTCCTGAATTCACTTAGGCTTCAAGAGATACCTCTTCATTCTGGAATTCTAGGCTGTTGGGGCACTTTAGTCATCTTATCTTTAGCATTTATTATCTTAACTTTATGTTAGAGAAATCATTGTTTTAGTCCATCTATAGCCTATTTCCATTGATATTCTTTAGTTGTGTTATTTATGCGCATGACTAAAACCTTACAAATTATTCCAAGAGAAGATTCAGAATGGCTTTATAATTTGGTACTGACCATTCTGTGTGAAATCCAACACTTAAAACAATGCCAGATACAGAGTACGTGTGCAATAAATGTTTATTTGAATTAATGAATTGCTTTAGGCAGCTTGTGTTTAAAATATTTTCAATATTAAGTGACCAAGCATTCAGTACTGGTTGTTTAGCTAAGCATTCAGGCTGCATGTGAAGCCAATAAACAGACCACGGTGCAATCCAGGGAGACCAGTTTGTTCACTTTTCCATCCAGTAGTAATTTACTTTTACAGTTGTGTTTATATAGAGTAAAGGTCAAAGGAAAAGGTGTATTTGAAGCAGTTACATCAATTGCTTTGCTACAGTGAAAGATTTTCAGTATGCTGATGAAAAAGGGACAATTTAGAATGTGTATTATAAAATTTAGGCAGCTCTTTTTAAAAACAGCTTTATTGAGGTATAATTGACATGCAGTAAATCGTGTGTTTCAAGTGTACAGTTTAATCAGTTCTGACACGTGTATATCCATGAAAACATCACCACAATAAGGATAATGAACATATTCATCAGCTCCCCAAATTTCCTTGTGACACCTTGTAATCCTACTTTCACGCTTGTTTGCCCTGTCTCCAGGCAACCACTGATCTGCTTTCTGTCACTATAGATTAGTTTGCCTGTTCTAGAGTTTTATGTAAGAGGAATAGTATTGTGTGTACTTTTTTGTTTGGCTTCTTTCATTCAGCATAATTATTTTGAGATTTATATTTGCTGTTGAGTGCATCAGTAGTTTCTTTCTCTTGCTGAGAAGTATTCTGTTACATGGATATACCACAGTTTGTATCTAGTCACTGTTGATGGCCATTTGGGTATTTCCGGTTTTGGTCTATAACAGATA
>NW_007728586.1:260351-261779 GCF_000696425.1 Galeopterus variegatus
TTTGTATCTAGTCACTGTTGATGGCCATTTGGGTATTTCCGGTTTTGGTCTATAACAGATAAAATCAATCTGAACATTTATATACAAGTCTTTGTATGGACATATGCTTTCTTTCCTCTTAGGTAAAAATACCTAGGAGTGGGATGGATGAATCATATGGTAGGTATATGTTTAAATTCTTTAAAAGCTGCCAGACTGTTTTTCAAGTTGTTGTTTCTTTTTACCTTCCTACCAGCAGTGCATGAGAATTTCAGTCTGTGCCAACACATGGTATGGTCAGTCTTTTAAATTTCAGCTATTCCGATAGGTATATAATAGTATCTCATTGTGGTTTTAATGTGCATTTTCCTAATGATTAATGGTGTTGACCATATTTTCATGTGCTTATTTGCTATTCCTTGGTAAAGTGTCATACCTTTTATATGTTTATTTATTAGGTCGTTTGTTTTCTTATTGTGTTTTGAGAGTTCTTTATATATTCTGGATACAGATTCTTTATCAGATTTATGATTTGCAGTATTTTATCTCAGTCTGCTACTTGTCTTTTTATTCTCTTAACATTCAAAGAGCAGAAAAGTTCTTAATTTTGATGAAGTTCATTTCATTAGTTTGTTCTTTTATGCATTGTGCTTTTGCTGTCATATCTATGAACTCTTTACCTAACTCAAGGTCAGAGGTTCTTTCCTGTGTTTTTTTGGTTTTATAGTTTTATAAGTTATAGAAGTTTTATAGTTCTGAAGTTTTATAGTTTTGGTTTTTACACTTAGGTGTATGACCCATTTTGAGTGAATTTTTGCATGTGGTGCAAGGTATGGGTTAAAGTTCATATTTTTTGCATATGGATATTTAGTTGTTCCACAACCATTTGTTGAAATGACTATTCTCTCTTCACTGAATTGCCTTTGCACCTTTGTCAAAAATCAGTTGTCCATATATTTGGGTCTGTTTTGGCCTCTATTTTGTTCCATCAATCTATTTAATCTTTACATCAGTACCACACTGTCTTAGTTACTATAGTGTTATAATGTGTCTCGAAATCTGATAGTGTTAATCCTCCAACTTTTTTCTTTTGCAACATTATTTAGACTATTCTAGGTCCTTTGCATATCCATTTAAATTTTGGAATTAGCTTATCAATTTATATGAAACAGCCTGCTGGGATTTTGATTGAAATATTGAATCTATATATAGCTTCGGAGAGAGTTGACTTCTTAACATTGAGTCTTCCAACCCATGAACATATTATTTCTCTTCATTTATTTAGATTTTTAAAAATTTCTCAGCAATGTACTAGAGATCTAGCACATCTTTTGTCAGATTTATCCTAAATATTTTATAATTTAGGTGTTATTTTAAATAGTATTTTAAAAATTTCAATATAAAATAGAAATACAATTCAGTTTTGTATATAGACCTTGTATTCTGTAA
>NW_007728586.1:262411-294134 GCF_000696425.1 Galeopterus variegatus
AAAATTTCAATATAAAATAGAAATACAATTCAGTTTTGTATATAGACCTTGTATTCTGTAACTTTGCTAAACTCACTAGTAGGTTTTTTACAGATTTCATTGGATTTTCTACATAGATAATCAAGTCGTTTTAAAATAAGGACAGTTTTACTTCCTTTCTAATCTAAGTGCCTGTTTTTGTTTTTGTTTTTTTGTTTTTGCCTTGTTGAACTAAGCAGAATCTCTAGTATAATGTTGTACAGAAAGGGTGAGAGTGGACATCCTTGTCTTGCTCATCACATTAGAAGAAGAGCATTCAGTCTTTCAGTATTAAATGTGGTGGTAGCTCTAGGTTTTTTTGTGGATTCTCTTTATCAGGTTGAGGATGCTCTCTTCTGTTCCTAGTTTGCTAAGAGGTTTTTTTTAAAACCAGGAATGGATGTTAGAGTTTGTTAGATATTTTTCTGCATTTATTGTCATGATCACATGGTTTTTATGTTTTAGTTTGTTAATATGGTGAATCATTATGTTTTGAATGGTAAGCCAGCCTTGCATTCCTAGGATAAACCCTATTTGGCTGTGATGTATTGCCATTTTTATATGTTGTTGGATTTACAACAAATCTTGTTTAGAATTTTTGCATCTATATGTAACAGCCTCTCATCTGTTTTTGGTATCAGTTTAATGCTGGCTTTAAAGAATAAGTTGGGAAGTATTTCCTCCTGTTCAGTTTTCTGAAATAATTTGCATAGTTTTCCTTTTTTTTTTTTCCGTTAAATGTTTGTTAAAATTCACCAGTGAAGCTATCTGGATCCGGAGTTTTCTTTGACAGAAGATTTTAAACTACAAATTCAATTTTAAAAGTAGATCTATAGCTATTCAGGTTATCTGTTTCTTCTTGATTGAGTTTGGTAGGATCTTTCAAGGAATTTGTCCATTTTGTCTAAGTTGTTGAATTTATTGGCATAAAGTTTTTTCATAATATTCTCTTATTATTCTTTTCATAGCTATAGAATCTATGGTGATGCTGTTTCTCATTCCTAATATCGATAATTTGTATCTTCTTTCTTTTCCCCCCAATCAGTCTAACTGAAGGTTTATCAGTTTTATTTACCTTGTCAAAGAACCAGCTTTTGGTTTATTGAATTTTTTCTCTATCTGTATTTTCTGTTTTATTGATTTTCCTGCTGTTTTCTTCATTATTTCCTTTTTTCTGCTTCTACTCTGTACATATGATCTTAATTATTTTATTTTTTTGCTAAATTTTTCTAATTTTAAGGGTAGCGTATGGCTCTTTTAAGGTCTTGGTTTAAACTGTTCCCTTCCTAAGACATATGAGGGTATTGAGCCATAGCAAAAGCAAGGTAGACAAACAGTTAAGAGGCATAGTTTACCTCCGTTTTCTTACAGGGTAATGAATACTGTGATAGAAGCAAAGAAGAGTGTGGAGGAAATGCACAGAATGGTGCTTAGCTTGGAGGAATGAGAGAAAGGGGCCTCCCTGGACAAGCTGGTGTCTGAGGTAACTTATTTTGTTGAAGTCTATGGGTAAATCTATGATACCAAACCCAGAGTATCCATTCTTAAAGTGTTTTTTTTTTTTTTTTCCTTTTTGTCTTTTTTTTGTGACCGGCAACGGATCACAACCCTCAGTGTCGCGCCCGTACCGGACCGGGACCGGCTACGGGATCGCAACCCTCGGTGTTGCTCCCGCACCTTGCTCAGCCAGTGAGCAGCCGATCTATACGTGGGATCCGAACCCTCGGCGGGAGCGCCGCCGCACTTCCCAAGCGGCACACTGTAGCAGTGCGCCACCAGGCTGGCCCGAGTATCCATTCTTAAAGTGTATTTTGTGTTGGCTGCAGATCTCCCTCTTCGTTGCTATATTGTGAAAAATGAGTTAGAATGTGCCAGGAGTAATTATGTATACAGCTAATGTTCCCTTGGGTTTAATTGACAAATCTACTTTTTATTTCTATTAAGACTGTTTGCGGTGGTCATGGTGACTATAGCTGTAACAGTATTGGCAGGTGTTGCTGACAAGATGATGTCGAATAGGAGGAAGATCTGGGGGTGGAATATGGAGTGATTGTTATAAAGATTTACATTAGTATCTCAGAGAAAACTTAGTCTCACTTAGTAACAGGTTTTTCTCTAACAAACTATTCCCTGTTTAACACAAGTTCTAAGTTTAAAAATAGTGTTTTTATCATTAAAAAGGCTTAATTCTATGATTATTTTATAAAGAGAGTGAAATCAACATAATGTAATAACATCTTCTCAGTGTTCATATTAGAAGGTTGGGTTCCTCTCCAGTCCAAATCAAGGTACTATATTTAGGGATTTTGAAAAATACATAACAGCTGTTTGCTGAGAGGCACTAATATGGCTGGTGGTCAATTGTGGGGGGAAAAAACAAAAGGAAAAAAATAGAGGAGTTATTTTCAAACAGCCATGAAGGCAAAGGATTGTGTGTATATTATTTTAGTTTCTCTTAAAGGAAAAAACAAAAGGAAAAAAATAGAGGAGTTATTTTCAAACAGCCATGAAGGCAAAGGATTATGTGTATATTATTTTAGTTTCTCTAAAAAAAAAAAAAAAGCAATCTGAGCCTTTAAAAAAATTGTGGTGGAAAAAGCAAGCTACTCCTTTAATAGTTTGATTCTCAAAATTAAAAAATTTTCCATCCCTTAATTTTGTAGAAGAAAAAGCATTAGTGGGGGTTAAGCAGTTAGTTTGTGATAAGGCCAGGACGAGAAGGTAGACGTCTGAGAAAACCTGGGTTCTAATTCTGACTCTTAACTATGGGCTTAGCTTTGCCTTTTTTATCTGTAAAATGGAGATGATAATGGTACCTTTCTTCTGCTTGTGGGTGAAATGAGAAAATATGTGAGTTATCACTCAAATATTTCATACTATTTTGGTTAGGGAACCATTTTCCCCTTCTCAAGTGCTCAAGGAAATAATTAAGAGTCATATGCAGATAAGAAGCTACTTAATTTAGAGTTTTCATTTTTTCTAAAGTAAATCCAATTCACCCATTTCATCTGCTTTAGAATTACAAATAATTTTTTTCTAATTAAATAAATGCAACTGAATTTCCACGCATTCTTAATTGCTTTAAAAACCTTTAGCTCTTCAGTGTTAAAGATTGGCTCTTCGGTTTTGTTTGGTCTCAAACTGTCTGGTTATGTGTCCAGCAAACAATGTCTGCTGAAACAAATGTTGTTATCTCTCATGTTACATGCCTTGAAGTTTACATAATGTTTGCACAGTATGTGTGTCATGATAGGAGCTTTGGAATGTGCAGTTTCCTCTATGTGGGGGCTTCCTGTTGCTTTAGCTTTAGGGTTAAAGGCGAGTAGTGAGGTGAAGAAGGTGGGGCGATACAGTCTTGAAGTGGAGGGACTATTTATGTATCAGCTTCTCTGCATGGAATACCCTTGCCTCCCTCCCCACCTTCCTATGCTTTACCTATCTTATTCTTAAGACAGCTCCAGCACATATTTCCCCTGGGATCCTTTGCTGATCCTCACCCCGTTGTGTTCAAGTCCCTCCCCTTGCACATCCCCTTGCTCCCACAACACTTTGCTCTAATCCCATGTTCTTTACCACACTATGTTGTGATAGTCTGTTTTCTTGTCTGTCTTCCTAGCAAATCTTAAAGTCAAGGAATGCGTCTTATCTGCGTATAAGTAGCACTCCGCAAAACTCCTGGTGAAAGGTGCTCAGGGAAATCGAGTTGAATAGAAAGCCTTGAGTTAAATGCATTAAGTTTAGAGAATGATAAGAATATATGATTTATCCTAACAAAGATATTTATTCTTCCATTTTCCAGCCTCTTTGAGTTGTCCCCACCCCCCAACTAAGGAAATACTTGCACTACAAGAATAAGCTGGGGTTTCCTTAGTGCTATTGACATCCTTTGTGGTTTTGCTTGGTGCTGATTAGATCCAGGGACTTTTTTTTTTTTAATATTTACTTGTATGTATTTGTGGGATACAGTATGTTGTTTCAATACTTGCACGTACTCCACCACTTCTCCAGGGACTTTTGTGGAACCTTGGGATACACCCATGCAGGGACTTTTGCAGAGCCTTGTAATACACCCATGGATTTTTGGTTTCTGCTGCTGAAGTCAGGGGAAATGAATCTTTCCGTAATATGCTACACTTTTGCGTTGCCCACACTAGCCAATTGGCTACAATCCACTTTTAATGCCTTCCCAAAGCCAATTCAGCAAAGCTGCAAAAAATTGAGAGTTGAAATAGAAATAGAAATTATGGAAATTGAAAGAGTAGTGATTTAAAAGAGGCAACTGACTCCTGCTTTCCTTATCTTTACTGCAGAACAAATAGTATAATTAGGCTCTCCTGCATTTGATCAGGTGAATGAATAATTTGTCAGTTACTCATTATTCTTCATGACAAATGGGTGGGATGCTTTTTGGTTTATAAGGTGGAAGTCCAACAATTTGAATAATGATTTTTCAAATCTAAACCAAAAAATGAGACTTGTTTTTGTTTATATACAATTATTTCTAGTATCAAATTTTGAGAAAGACAGGTTTTTAAAATGTAAGCTTTGAGATCCTTAGTAAATTTCATATGAGACTTTTTCCTTTAGGATTTAATTATCCAGGGGACTTAGGCACCACAGTCCATTTTCACTATCCTGTTCATTGGATAGTCTCTCAATTAGTATGTTTGATCACATCTGTGTTTTGTTAGCCTGCCATGCTAAGAAATTATAGCTAAGTATAGTTATCCTACACTTGAATTGAGGCGTACTTACATTTCTGCTTTGTTATTCTTACAAGAACTTAGAGCTGTAAAGATGCCATCAGTGTCTTTTTATTGATCTGATAATTAGGAGTGGCGGGAGTGGATGGAAGGAAAGAGGCCATCTGTTTAAAAAAAAAAAAAAAAAAAATGAACTAATGCCCAGAGATTGAAAACTTAGTATCATTCAAATCAGTAAACTCTCAGAGACTGAGCAGCCTAATTAAGAATGAAAGATTGAACCATTTTCCCTTTCCTTTGAGTTAAAATTACTGAGCCGGTAGAGGCCTTGGGAAGTTCACATACAACCCTTTTGCCAATATATGCCATGTTTTAAGTATACTAGAGAAGTCTCTCCTCTGATCTCTTTCTTATAAAATTGTCAATGACATCTTTTTTTTTTTTCCTTTTTGTCTTTTTTACTGACCGGTAACGGGATCGCAACCCTCGGTGTCGCGCCCGTACTGGGGACCTGCAACGGGATCGCAACCCTCGGTGTTGCGTCCGCACCACGCTCAGCCAGTGAGCGGGAACCGGTCTCCACATGGGATCTGAACGCTCGGTGGGAGCGCCGCCGCGCTCTCAACTGCGCACTCTCCAGTGCGCCACCGGGCCAGCCCGTCAATGACATCTTTTATAAAAAGTTAGTTGTCAGAAAGGACTGATGTTTACTTTAAAAATAAAATGTCACAATTTATATCTTTTGGTCTGTCAGCATCTGAAATATAGCTATGGCCTGATTAGGTGTCTTGTTCTCTTATCGATATTTTAGATCTGTGAAGTAATAAGACGCTGTCCTTTTATTAATGGAAATTCTAGTTTAGTTATGTTTGAAAAAGTAAGTTTTATTGCTATTAGTAAAGTTAGAGTGTTCTTAGGCAGTTAGAAAAAGTTAAATACTATCATTCTGTTCCTTCACATTAAGAACAAAAGTGAATGATTGTGAAGTATTTCAGTGGATTGAACTTTAAGGTAGAGCCTGCCTTTCCCAGCAAAGGAGCACTTTGCCTAGTTGCTATGGAAACAGATTTAAATTATTAAAAGTTATGATGTAGATCTTGATACAGACCTGCTGTGAAAGGTAGATGTTGCAAACTAAGAATCTTAATGCTACTGCAACAACTGTTTCAGGAACAAATATTTACTGTGCACTTGCTGTGTGGCTGGGTACACAGATGCAAAGGCAAGGTTCCTAACCTCAAAGAGCTCACACTTTCCTGGGGAAATAATAAACAGACATGTGAACTAGAGCAGGACAGTTGATATGATGGTAGTGTGTGCCAGGTGCAGTGGGAGTGTTGCAGAATGGAGTTGGGGGATGCTGAGATGACTTTAAGGATGCCTAGCAATTTGCCAGATAGACAGGGAGGTGGGAGGAATATGGTATTCCCACAAAGCAAACAACATGATAAAGGGCCAAGAGGTGAAGAATTATTTCAAATCAGTTCTTTTAAATCACTTCTTAGCCATACTATTAAGAAGTATCTGGGGGATTTTAAATTTTTGAATTCATGGGCTGGTTGAACATAGATTCTGGAATCTACATTCTTGCCAGCTGTCTCACTTGACTGTGTAACTGTGAGTTATTCAGCCTCTCCAGATCTGGTGGGGTTGCTGTGAAGATTAAATGAGAGACATCTATAAAGGACATAGCTCACAGTTTGAAATTTAGTAGGCTCTAAGTAAACATGAGTTGATTTTTAGCAGCAACAATCTTATTACGTTTATTCTAGCTTTCTGGAAACTTTGAATGCTTTTGTAGGAGTGAGTGTACTGTGTGTTTAAAACATTTCCCATGCTTGCTGGATTACAAATCTTGTTTGTAGTACCCTATTGAATACCTACTATGTGCTTAGCATTGAGCTAGGACTCACTGTGGAGAAGTATACGAAAGCCCATCTTTAGGCAGCTTCCAACATAGTTGAGAATGAAAATGGGCAAATAACAAATAGAGTAAAATTGTATGTCAAACGGTACTGTCTGGCTGTGTGTACAAGTGTTCAGTATATTAATTAAAGTAGTATAAACACCAAGGTCAAGGGTTTGGATCCTCATACCAGCCAGCCACCAAAAAAAAAAAAGGTAGTATAGTGCTTGTGGGCCCATTTACTGTTTTCACAGGGGTCTAGGCATAGGTTACCAGAGACAGAACAGAGCATAGAGATAGCAATTAGACAGAACCAAAGGAGCTGAGGACTCAAAAAAAAAAAAGAAATCCTTCTCTGTGTGGTAGACCTGCTAGGCGGTCACGTCTGTGGGGGATCTCTCCCATTCAAGCCTAGATAATTGAAATTCCATCATTTTGCAGGGCCACCTTTTAGAATAAAGGGGTTTATCATATTCTTTCCTAACAGTAGTCTTTTATTAAATATAAGGGCACAGAATAGGAGGTGAGCACAGTTGGGAGAGGAAGGGTAAACATAGTAGAAGACAGACTTGATTTTGGTCTTCAGCACTTTCCAACAAGTAGTTCAAGCACCTATACTGAGTGACTGCTTTGTGCCAGTTACTGTGCGAGAAGCAAAGGTGAGAAGGACCTCCTCCACCTCAGTGAGCTCAGAATCTTATGGGCAAGTGGAACAATAAAGATAAACATGTGATATACATGGGGCAGCAGTTACTGGACAGGAGGACGCAGAAAGGTTAATGTACCCGGTACAAGGTACACCAGGGAGGGGAGAGGGCTCGGTAACGGGTGTTGGGAATTCTAGAAGACATACTTAGCTTTGGTCCAACACAGCTTTATTGTCTTATCCAAGTGTCTGATTCCAGGCAAGGACAGGAAACCTGAGCTCTTGTTCCAGATATTGGCCACCAACTGCCTTCTGTTCTTACCGTAGCTTCTCCTCCAGAGAGCCCTTTCCTTTGTTGGGTCCAGGCCACAACAGTGGACTGTGATTCTTCCTGGGTTGGCACTTACTACCAGGAAGCTGAGCTGCTTTCTACCTGGCCTCAGTCTTTTAGGCCAGGGTCATGCGCTTCGTGGAGCTCTGAGTTTGAAGCAATTGCTTGGCCTGATGCTAGATGCTGTGAAGGAGTAGGATTGGGTGGGTTAAAGAACCTTTTGGAAACTCTGAATTATAGTTTTGCATGTCTTTATTGCTCTTTCCTATATAAAACAAGTATATGGAGTTCTCTACCACACGTGAATCTTGAATATTTAAATAAGATGAATTTTTTAATAGTTATGAAAAAATACTGTGAGAATGTGAGGTTGAATTTCCTTAAGTTTATTTAATAACCCTTTATAAAAAATTTCTAAATGAATAGTAGTGACATACTGAATTATGCAAGGAGAGAATTTAGAGCTGATGAACAACATAATCATCTTTCTGGCTATGTACATGTTAGCTCTTTAAATCTGCATGTGGGAGATGGCCGTGGAAGCAAACCTTGGCAACTTTGTAGAAGTTTGGGGGATTACATTTAATTCTTATACCCAAGGAGGTTGCTTCCTCCCCCCTCAGATTTGAGATGCTGGGTGCATTTTATTTTTGTTTTTAGAGAGAACACTCAATTATTTCTGAGAATAGTTAATTATTTCTGAAAAATAATTAGAGTCTGAAAAGCTGTGTTTAATAATGAGCTTGGTGTATTTGTGTTTATATATTTTAATCAACACAACTTCCTGACGACAATAAATGCAACTACACTAACAAAGAAAATCTTTCCCTCATCATCTCTCCTGCCAAATACAGTAGCTTGACATGAAAATGTTTATGTCTGTCATTTACTGAAAGAAAATGTGAACCCCTCTATAGTATTCTGAAAATTGCATGATCCATTTTAAACTTTGTATCACATTTCATTTTATTGTATTAGTTCTTTTTATATTCCTGGTTTGACTTAAATATCAAAATTATTAGAAGAAATTGTTTGCTCTTTAAAGGATTTGAAGCTTAACTGTCTAAAGGCTTAAATATAATTTCTTCATTGTTTCTTAGCAATTCCTATAAAAACACAATATTATTTTCATACAGGAAGCTGTAAAAGCAGGCTGTTCTACAGGAAGCTGTTGTGTAGTTCCTTCCTTTCTAAACTTTAAGCCGAATGCTTTTCCTCACTCTTAAGTTCAAGGGCTTGGTTTACGTGTATGAAAATAAACTGAACAGCACCTGCTGCTTAGTCACAAAAGAGAATATCTTGAAGCTGCTAAGCGGACAGCCGTATTCAGTTTAAGTTTTTGAGATGCTCCAAGCATGTGGCAAAAAAATTAGATTTCAGAGTGACTAGTATAAGGAAATGAAGTATGAAGAAATCATAAACCTAAGGCTCAAGTTTAATACCTGAATTGGGTACATTTTAATTGCAATATTGTTGTCATTGTGAGGATTGGTACTTTAAAAATTTGTCCTTGAAAAAACGGAATTGTCAATATTTTTCCAAAGGAGGATTTGTCATGTTTTATAGTTTTTTCTTTCTTTTTAAAAACATTTTGTTCCAACTCTTTGGATTAGCAAGAGGAGAGAGAAAAGCAAAATTAAACATTTCCATTATAAAATTATTCAGTATTGTCTATTGACTTGACTCATGCAGCTGTTAATAACTTGAAATAGTTCAGGACAGTCCACTGTAAATATGTTTTAGTACGGACAATTTGCTGAAGTCAGTGGTACCTTGTTAAAATCCTTGACACTGATGGAGGAAATGAGATCACCAACTTGTCCATTTTTATGTAGTACAATAATCATGCTTGATTTCCATTAGAACATTGGAAGCTATGTTCATGTAAAGTTCTGTCAGGGCCGTAAATTCACTAGAAATTATCTAGAAACTCACATCTTACTAATGAATTTTGTCTGGGATAAAAAAATGGAGAAGCCCTGCTAGAAATTATGAACTACTTTTTGTTACCAGGAGATACTACGAGCTGACAGTATGAATACCAAACACAAATTCTAGTCTTTGCCAGGGAATCATATACATGGCTCAAGGTTTTCATCACAAATGAGTCAAACAGCATCTTAAATTCTATTATTGAGTCATAATAGGAGGGGAAGAAGGAAATAATAAGGGTCAATATGGTTTGCCCTTTAATCTCAAAATCATTTTAATGATCCTTAGAGTAGGGCTTATGTCTTATTTACTCTCCTGCCTTGAAATATGTACTTACTGAAAACTTCAAAACAACATCTGGAGAAGCAGCAAAGTGAGTAGGCTCACCATTAAAGGGCAAGGTGGCTTATCTTCAAGAAGTTCCTGAGGCAGAGCCAGATCAGCAGCTTTGAAGCCCTGGTGGCCAAGAGCTAACCCTCCTGGACGGGATACATGCAGAGGCCAAAACCAGGTGGCTGGTTTCATGGTGTAATTTTTGGCAGCAGAAGTGTGGCACCCGAGGGTCTGGGTGGGCAAATAGGAAACTGAGGGTGGGTTCTAGAAGAGGTAGCAGAGTGTGGGGGAAGGAGCTCTGAAGGCAGGCAGGAGACGAGGTTCTAGTCCTACCTCTGTTAGCAACTAGTGTTGTGGTGTTGACAAATCACTTCACTTCTTTGGGCCTCCGCTTCCTCATTTATAAACTAGGAGAGCTGGATCCCATGATCCCAAATGTCCTGGCGCCTTCCAGCCTCAAAGTGCTATGATTCCGGGAACTTTACCAGTTGCAGTGGTACACCTTCTGTCTTGTAGCAGTCACACCGCCCTCTCCTGGAATTTAGGCTTGAAATTCATCTGTAAATGCTGTTAGTCAACAGGTTCTGTCCATTTTTCTCTTCAGAATGTCTTTTGGCCTTTCCTTTCTTCCTTCTTACTATCCCACATCTGACTGGGCTGTCATTATATTTGTCAGGATGATTATCTCACCGTCTTGCTTTCCACCCATCCCTGCTCCCAGCCCCCAACCCTCAACCCATCCCTGTTCCTAGTGTGACTCCCTCCTTTCCCTTCCCATTCCATTGCATCCCATCCTGTCCTGTACTCTTTGAGTCTCATCTCCCTTAAATGCTACTTTCATTGTGAGCATTTTCTTGCTCAGAAATTGTCATTCTACTCTGTGTGATTTTTTAATATCCTCTGTAGTCTTGTCCCACCCTATTCATCTAACTTTATTTTCTATCACTTTGCAATGTAACAAGACCAGTTTTATCACTATTTTCATAAGCATTCCTTTTTTTTTTTAAAATCTACTTCTGCAACTTAACTCATTTTGCTTCTTTCACCTAAAATACCCTTTTCTCCTCGTGGCCTATACATTTAAGAAATCAAGACGCAAGAGAGGTAGGATAACTGAATAACATTCTGCAGATTGGGGGTGGGTGTGGTAGAGGGAGAGGTGAGATTAACCTTGGAAAGAAGGAAAGAACATTGGGGAGCCAAGAGGGAAGGACAAGTAGATGTTAAACATGCAGGGAGGTTGAGTCATAGAGAAAGGAAGCTTTAAGAAGCTCCCTCACATCAAGTGGCCTTTGCCCTCAATAAAACAGAAGCCAAGTTCATCTGCTCTGAGTGGTGAGGGGTCTGCTAGGGGCCTGAAGAAAGTAGAAAATCCCCACTTACTATAGGCATTAACCAGTGGTGAATAAATGATTTCCTGAGAAACATTCAACATCCAGTTGAAGCTAATTAATATGGATGTGTGATGGACTCATTTCAGTTTTCTGGATTTGTTCAGCAGTGCTTGGCTTTAGGGATCTGGATGGGAAACCCGTTGGGTATGGGTATTGCTCAAGTAGCCATATCCTTTCTACACCCCTGCCAGGTTCTAGACTGGATAAAGAGGCAAGAGAGACTGGGAGAGGGCTGGTTAACTTAGAAGAGGGAGGTGCTAAAGCCTCAGAGGCACCATGTCTGTTCATTCTTTGCTGTCCTATTTCCTCCTTTTTCTCAATCCTCTAACACCTCTTTCCTCGTCTCACAGTCGCTTGATGACTTTGCTTCCATACACTAGGGAGAACATGGAAGCAATCAGAAGAAGACACCTGCAAGCTTCTACTGCCACACCCTCCCCCCACCAGCTGCGTGCCTGTGTACTCAGCTGTCCCTCCTCTTACTGTGGGTGCACATCCTCAGCTCCCATCTGAGACATTCCTTTTGTCCAGGATGCCAACCCGTTTTACCTCCTAAGGGGCATCGCTGCACGGATTTGTGTCCTTTCACCCCTTCAGTTTTTCATGGTTTGGGGGCTGGTGTGGAGGTGGAGTGAGATTTAATCAGCATTGAGGTTCTGCTGAGCAGCTACAAAGAAGCAATAGGATTTAAATGAGTGACTATGAAACAGAAGAGGGGAGAGACCACATATCAAAGGATGAGGGAAAATAAAAAGGCGATAGGATCAGTGGTGTGGAGACCCCAGTGAGGTTAACGTATTGTTGATTCAGAATTTGTGAGAAAGTGAGCTGGAAAGCTAGGAGGTGGTGGTCGGAGGGTAGGTGTATGAAATTGGGATGATGGAGTGTTCTTGGTTTAGGCAATGATCATGGTTGAGGAGCTGAGGAATGGTGAGGGGTTGTTGAGAACAGCCCCAGTGAGGGGTAATGGGTGATAGAGTCTGATGAGAGATTCAAAGCTGAGGGATTTTAGGGAGGAGGCACAGAGAATGAAAGGTTTAGAAACAATAGTGATGAGCTGGGGTGATACCTACCCCACTCCAAGCCTAGTCAGTAGTAGGAGGGTTGTGAGAGGAAAAGGTGACCACTACTTGAAAGTGCTACAAAGGAAGCAGTGTCTTTGAGGTGAGAGCCAGGTGTTCCTGTTTCTGATCTTATTCTGCTGCAGTCTGGCTTAGCTCACCAGCCCAAGTGATCACTCTACAGTAGGAGTCTAATGTTTTCATTCCCATCCCACTCAAAGGCCTACTATGTGATCTGGCTCCTTGCCGAGTGCCTTCCACGCTCTCCTCTTCTGCTGCTTCTGCTCCAGGCACTCTGGCCTGCTTGGTGTGCCTAGAATGCACCAGGAATATTCCTGCTCAGGGGCATCGCTGTTGCCTCTGCCTGCCTCTTTCTCCCGATATTGTTACAGCTTGCTCCCTTATGTATTTCAGGTCTTTGTTCAAGCATCTTCTTGGATAGAAATGTAAGAGCTTCTCTGGCCGCTGTATCTGAAGTGGCACTCCTCTTGCCAAGCACTCACAACCCCCTTTCCAGCTTTAGTTTTCTCTACAGCACTTATCACTATTTGACATTATATATCTTATTTACCTATTAGTATATTCTGTGAGGGCAAAGATTTTTGTATGGGTTGTTATATCTTTATTTTTTACTACTACTTTTTCCCCTACATCTAGAACAGAACTTGGCAAATAGCAGACGTTTGTAAGTATTAGTTGATTATAGAATGAATGAACAACTGAGGGAATGAATGAATGAATAGATTGATGGATGGACTGTCCTAACGGATACAGGAAGCATAAAGGAGGAGAAAAGGATGTATTCACAGTAGGTCATTTCAGAATTCAAGATCTAGGGTGGGTGTAGGATGTGATTGTTACTGTGGGAGGTTGAAGTGGAGAGAATGGGGAGGTTCCTGTTGTTGAGGAAGTTGAGTTCCTGGGACATTGGATTATTAGAAAGAATTCCAACTCTTCTAGCACGATGACAGAAGATTACATAGAGAGAAAAACTACACATCAGGCCCAAAGTTACTGCGGACTTTAGGAGGGCTCTGGATGGTAATAGATAACACTAACAAAAATTGGGGAACTGGCCCCCAAAAAAGCATTTCCGCAAAGAAACAAAGTAGCAGTTGTGAGGTATTGCCCTTCCCTTACCTCAAACTTTTTTTTTCCCTCCAAATTCTCCTGGGTATGTTTAGTTAAATGTGAGCTTTTTTGATTTAGTAGGCCTCTTGAATTTTTTTAGAATAAAAAATATTACATATACAGAACTAAAATGTGTTAGTGCTACTTTTTAAAAGTCTGTTATTCTGGCATGGGATACCAAGAATCTGTAAAAATAGTTGCTATGGGTTGCTAGTTCTTTTGGATCTTTGGGGTAGAGTACTAACATTTGCTTTTCACACTATCATAGGTTCAAAATATAGAGTATGATTTATACTGATATATTTGTGGTTGGAAACTTTAATGTTGCCAAAGTCTTCTCAATTGACATCTAAATATCTCAACTATGTTTCTGGTAAATGTATTATTTTTAAATGCCCTGCCAGACCATAGTGCTTTACAGAGTTGGCAGCATATTGCTGATGACCTGATTTATTATTCAGACTTATTGTAAGTGTTCTAAATGTTTCAAGATAAAACTGTTCATTTTACCCATTCGAAGTGCATTATAGGTGTGCTTTATTACATGGAAGGGTCATTTTCCTCTAGCCCAAATAAGCAAAAATTAAATGAAGTATTTAAATCCCAATTCCCACATTTATTCTATTTTTAGGTGTAAAGTATGCTCCAGAACATCAGAAAGAGTAGCCTATTTGAAAAAATTCAAATAGGATTTTTTCTGAGTGATAGCTCCTTTCTTGCCTACACTTGAAGCTCTATTCCACTAGGCTTGTGCTTGCTCTGAGCTTTGAGTTTTGCCTCCCACCCTCAGCTTTTGACAATTATTTCCTCTTATTCTCTTGTTTGCTTTAGTTCAGTTTCTTCTTCTCTTTCTAGTCCCTTTCGACCAATAATTTCTAATTGTTCTTTAGGTCTCAGTTTAAATATCACTCTCTCAGGGAGACCCAATGCATTGTGTCCCTCTACTGTGTACTGTCATCATTATCTTTTTCCATCAGCACTTGTTGTACCTTATTGTAGTTATATGCGTTGTACCTTATTGTAATTATATGCTTCATGTTCACATATCCCCATAAAATCCATAACCTCCTGGGTACCACCTTGTCTGTCTCACTAATCACTCTGTTTTCAGCTCCTAGAATAAATAGTGCCTGGCACACAGAGAGCTCTTCACAGATTTTTTTTTTTTTTTTTTTAAAGATGACCAGTAAGGGGATCCCAACCCCTGACTTGGTGTTGTCAGCACCACGCTCACCCAGTGAGCCAACCAGCCATCCCTATATGGGATCCGAACCCGTGGCCTTGGTGTTATCAGCACCACACTCTCCCGAGTGAGCCACAGGCCAGCCCATTCACAGATATTTTTTAAATGAACGAATGAATGAGTGAAAGTGAGTCCTATGTCCTTCCTTCTTGCCACCACAGCCATGGCTGTTGACCACTATTATTTGCAGTACCACTTCATACAAGTATTTGTAGTACTTGACACAAGAATAGAATGGATCAGTTCTCCTCTGCAGAGAAAGAGTCAAGTCACTGATGTGTTCAAGGCTGTGCTAACAGTGATTGGGAGAGTGACCTCAATCTCTTTAAACTCCCAACTGGCTTCACTTAGAATTGTTCTACTGAGAAGAAGATTTGGTTCTTGTTACTGATTGTGCCTTCTTTTTACTCTGTGCGACAATCCAAGGAGGAGGAATTACGAAGTAAATAAGTAAATTTCTGTGAAATAGATTTTCTTTTTTTATGTTCTGTCCGCAATACCTACTGCTATAAATCTGCTAGGATCGTATTGCCAAATTTCTAGGTTTTTAAGGCAAAGTTCCATAAAATTAATCATGTGGTATGGATATATATGGTATCTGGAAGTTTCATAGTGTGTTAGTAAGGATAGTGATATAGATAAATATTTTGAACAAATAATCATTCAGTAGCCCATTTTGCCCAACTTAATGTAGTTTAACAAAAGTTTATTCAGCCCCTTGTATAGGTTCATGATTCCTTTTCTTAAACCCTGGACCCATTTTGGAATACGGACTTTTTTGAATTTTAAAAAGATCATATGCTACCCAGTGAGGTCAGGGGCAGCACCCCATAATCAAACGTTAATATTTCTGCCTTGAAATAGTAACATTAAATAGGATTGATGTACTCGAAATAGCTTCAAGTCAGTTCAGGTTCTATTTTGCTGCCACATAATACTGGTCAGGTTGGACCACAGATGAATTTTGAAGACCTTTTATGTTTTAGTCTTTTGGGGCTTTGAAATTACTGTGCTGAGAACTGTGATAGGTACACATTTTGGTGTGATGATTCTACCATCTAAGCATCCCTGAACGCTTCCCTTTTTCTTCATCCTCAGAACCACTGTTAGGTGAAGCTATGACTTTATTCCCAGGATCACAGGAGCCTCCTCCTACTCAGTCTCCTTGCCTCTTGCTCATTAGCAATCCATTCTCCAGAGTGATTGTCGCAAAATAAGGTTTGTTCATATCGCTCTTCTGTATAAGTCCTTTCTGTGGTTTCTTATTGCCCTAAAGATAACGTCCACATTTCTTAATCCATCATACAAAGCTCATTATGATCTGGGCCCAGTCTACCTCTCGAGCCTTTAACAACCACTTTTTCTTCGTACAAACATATTTGTTCTGTTCCATAGTCCCATGTCCCTATTGGCTGTACCTTCTGTCTGGAATAGCCCCTTTATCCTGCCTTCATCCTCATGTGCTTTTTCTAACTCATTTATTTTAAGGTCTTGAATTTGATGTCATTTCCAAGGAAACCTTTCTACCCCTCATTGTAGATTAGGTACTCTATTTTTGTATTTGGACAACATCTTATACTCCTGTTGCATCGTGATATAATTACATTGCTAGTTCTATAGAGTAAGTGTCTCAACCTCAGCACCATTAACATTTTTTACATGCTTATCCCATGGCCTGGTGTTTAATACCCTCCTATGCCTTTGACTCTTGGCTGCTGACGTTTACCTTGCTTTAGCAATCAGCTTCTGGACATGGTTCTATACCAGGTTTCTCTACCTTAGCACTTTGGACATTTTGGACTGGATAATTCTTTGTTGTAAGGGGTTGTCATGATAAGCATCATTGTGAGGATATTCAGCAGCATCCCTGGTCTCTACCCACTAGAGCTAAGTACCCCTTACCCCTTACAATCGTGACAACCAAAAGTGTCTCCAGACATTGTCAAATGTCCCCAGGGGCACAGTTACTCCTGGTTGAGATCTACTGGTCTGGAAGGAAAGCTCTTTGAGGCAGGGCTGTACTTGTGTGGTTCTTCATATCCCTACCTTGACACACATAGGTCCCCTTAAACATATTGAATTAAATTAATGCATAAGGTGGGGAAGAGGATACTGGGCAAGGATAGATGGATGTACAGATGAAGAGAGTCTGGCTCAGTTCTCTTATGACATGGCATAAGAGGATATATAGCAAGGGATTGAGGTACCACATATAATGGGCTCAGACTGTTCTTTTTCTTTGGATGACTACTCCTTTTGCCTGTTGGGCCATCACCCCAAAAATTCTTTCCTACCTTAGAGTTACAGGCCATGGAATCTCCTGACTTGCTCGGAGGCTGCCTTTGGATCAGCCAGGAAGCATTTATTAAAGCACTGTGCAAGTAATGAGCACAGATATGAATCAAAAGCAGTCTCTGCCCTTGAGGTGCCCCCAGCTTAGTGGGAAAGACACTGAACAGGGGAGGAGAGGGTTTGTCTGTCTGTCCAGAAGGCCCTTCCACCTTCCCTTCCTAGCACTTTCCTACTTTTCCTATCCAGTCTGTTAGGTCTTCCCATTACATGGTCCCTTAGCACCTTTTATATTCCTTCACAGCATTCCTCACAATTGTGATTACATAGTTTTTTAACTAAGGTCTGTGGAGGAAGAGACAATGTCTGTTTTATTTATTAATGTTTCTCTAGCTCCTGGCACAATAACTGGCATATTATAGGTGTTCAGTACATACCTTATATAAAAGTGAGAATGCTTGTGGTAGTCCCTCCAAAAGTCCCTATGCTAGTGGAAGAGACAGAGCCAGTTACAATGCCAAGTCCTGTCTAAAGGGGTGAGAAAGTGCATTGTTGGTTTTGGGAGTAAGATGGGAGAATAATCTGGACTAGAAGTATCTGGGATGACTTTAGGAAGAAAAATTAGGAAATGCAGAAGACTAGAAAGGAGAAAAGAAAAGCTCTATCAGAAGATAAACATTTTGGTAAATATCAGCCTCTTTCCTCTTTTTCTCTTTCTTTCAAATACAAGTTACTTCATACTTTGAAATATTTCACGAATACAGAAAAATTTAGAGAATAATATAACTTCTACCCAGCTTAGTCATGTCTTAACATTTTGCTATCTTTACTTTACATTAAAAGATAAAAGTGATACAAGATAAAATAAAACATTGCACATATGGTTGATGCTTCCTGCATACCCCTCCCGGATGCTATTTCCCCATCTTCCTTCTGCAGAATAACCATCATCCTGAAGTGGGTGTTTGTCGTTCCCAAGCATGGCTTTGTACTTACACTATGTGTATATGTATTTATAAACAGTACATTCATTTTGTGGATCTTGAGCTTTGTACAGTATGGTGTCATAGTATGTATATATTTCTGTGACTTGCTTTTCTCATTTAACATTATGCGTGAAATATATTCATGTAGATGTGTGTAACAGTAATTCTTCACTTTTGCAATATGGTATCCTAGGATCACACTACAGTTTATTTATTCTTATGTCAGTGGAAGTTTTGGTTATTTCCAAACAATATTGCTATGAACATTGTGGTATATGTCTTCTTGTGCATATGTTTGACAGCTTCTCTAAGGTTTGTACCTAGAGGTAGAGTTGCTGATGCATAAGGGTATGTTTGTCCTCAACATCACTAGGTGTTGCCATTATATTCTCCAGAGTGGCTGTTGAAATTTCAGCCCCCAACAGCACTGTCTGAGAGTTTCTATTGCTTCATATTCTTGTTAAGCCTTGGTGTTGTCAGTCTTCTGAATTTTTGCCAATTTGAAATAGCGCATCCATATCCTTCATTTCTAGTGAGTTCAGGCATCATTTCTTATGTTTATTTGGCTATTTCAGTTTCCTCATTTGTGACTTGTCTGTTTTTCTTTTGTATGTTTTTTATTGGATTGTTTTTCTTATATATTTTTAGCTCCTTATATGTTCTAGGTTAGTCTTTTGTTGATATTTTGCACTTCAGATGTTTTCCATGTTTCATGTATGTTCTCCATAGCTCCATAGTGGATTATCTTTCCACTTTGTGGTGTGCTTTGGTATGCACCAGTTTTACATTTTAATCAAGTCATATTTATCAGTGTGTTTATTTATGGTTGGTGCTTTTCTGCATCATGTTTAATTCCTTTGTATTCTGAGTACTTTAGGGTCATAAACAGATCCTACCATGTTTTCTTCTAAAAGTTTGTCCTCTTTTTTCAATGTAAGTCTAATCCACATGGAATTTATTTCTGTGTGTGGAAATGTGATAGGGAATAATTTTCCATGTGAATACACTAGTTGCATGAGCCAGCCTCACTGATTACATAGTCCCCACTGATTTCTAATGCCACCTTGTCATGTATTCAGCTTGATCAATATGCATGGGTTCTGTTTTATTGGTCTATAATATATTCTTCTATCGCTTTGACACTTGCTTAATTATTGTGGATTTATATATTTTGCAAGGCCCTGTGGGTGAGTGGGTGCTTATGATCAGAACTTAGGGTCTGGGGATAGAATAGTGGATGGTTGCAGAGAAGGTGGACCAGATGTTGTGGAGGGCTGTGAGGACAACTTCAAGGGCACAGATTAGATCTGCCTGCAGGACCAGTGGATATAGCACTAGGGACTGGGGCTGTGATCTTTCAGCAGCAGTTAGTAGTTTTTCCAAAGGGGACCAAGGACCTTAAGATGTTATTATTTGCATATACTCTACAAACATATATATATATATTTTTTTTTTCTGGATATCTTTCAATTAACTCTTTAAACTGTTACTGTCCTCAAACCTCACCAGATGCTTCAAACTTCTATTACATCAGAAAGCCTTTAAAGTTGGTTATTATGAACATTCTTTGCTGTTATAGTCTTCATTTGAAAACTGGTTCTTAGCACTGTCATTTTCTTTTTTAGCTAATGTGGCTTTTTTTTTGTTTTTTAAGTTTAAGGTTTACTTCCCCCCCCCCTCAACTTTGTGCTGAATTGAATCAAAAAAAAAATGAATGCTATTTTTAAATGCTATTATTCATTTGAAGAAAAGCTTCAATTTAAAATGTTTGTCTAAACTGCAAGGGGTTTCTATCAACTGATCCTACTTCTATTAAAAATGAGTAACATGACCTTTTCTAGATTTTAAACAATAACAGCAATGTCACGATGTTCCAAATGTATGTCATTGTATTTCTTATTTTGGTGGCATTTGAACTTTTATTAAGTAGAACTGAGTTAGTAAGACTCAAATAACTTGGAGAAAATTGGCTAGTATATAGGTTATTAAGCCCTTATGAAACCTCTGGTGCTTCTGTGGTGTTTGAAAAAGAAGTATTAAAAGAGATGCAGAATGGGAAGGGAAAAAACCCTGAAAACCTTTTTTTTTCCAAATTGCAAGCAAATGTCTTCATTCTCTTTGCAGACTATAAATGTGCTACACGCTCGTTATAAAAACTGTACACAGTACCGAAGGGTGTGGAATAGCACTACTCAATAGAATTTTCTGCAGCAATGGAAATGTTCTGTTCTGTGCTGTCCAGTACATGAGACATTAACCACATGTGGCTATTGAATGCTTGAAATGTGACTAGTGGGACCATGGAACTGAATTTTTAATTTTAATTTATTTATATTTAAATAGACACGTGGTGAGTGGCTATTGTATGGGACACTCAGAGGTGGCCAGTTTAGAGCATACACTTGCATGTCTGCCTCTCTCTACCTGCCTCCTGCCCATTTACTTTCTTTCTTCGTCTTCTGCCTTATCCCTTTTTTGTCATCTTCTCTCTGTTTCTTTGGCATTCAGCCTACCACATACATACTCTCCCTGCCTGCTGCATTCTTTCTCTTGCCCTCTCTGTGTAAGTGTTATATGTACATAATAGTATATTCTGTTCATGGACATTATTATGGACATTAATTATATATTTTGGAGATTTTTTATTTTCAAATAACCCTATTTTTTTTTTTTCTTTTGACCAGTAAGGGGATCTCAACCCTTGGCTCGGTGTCATCCACACCACACTCAGCCAGTGAGCGCACCGGCCATCCCTGTATAGGATCCAAACCTGCGGCCCTTGGCGCTACGAGTGCCGCACTCTCCCGAGTGAGCCATGGGGCCAGCCTGGAAATTTTTTATTTTCAGTACATACAGATCTATCTCGTTTTTTTCAATTATAGCATAATTTCAGTGGAATGAATGTACCAACATTTATTTAACCTATTGATGGGCAATAGATTGTTTTCAGTTTTTCTGTATTAATATATTTTTTAACCACTGCACTTTTTTCTGTTATATTTTTTCCTGTGTGATCTTTAAGTAACCTGCTAGTGTTTGCTGGGTTGGATTGTTTAAAACTATGAAATCTGACTTTTCTTTTATGCTTTGGTACCTATTGGAATTCCCTTAGAACTTCAAATAATGACTCCACTAGACTCCTTGCCTGTAGCCTAAAGGACCATATTGAGGTTGGCGATCTTTTATGCATTTGATGACATGGTTCTGACTGCTTGCTGTCCAGTGTGCTAAGGAGAGAGAGACTGTAGTGTCATATGAACATGAATGTTTGCCTGCCGCTGTCTGGTTCAGAGAGTTGAGCTGGATGCAACTGTCTCTACCTTTCTTCAGGCCATCTTGGCAAGGGTACATCTAATGGCAGCACCAGGCACACCTGCTGCCTGGCCCCTCCAGAAAGGTCATCTTTGTTTCATGGTCAGAAATCCACTGGGGATAAATACTTTGGGCTCGAGGTCTCTCTTTTGAAAGGAAATCTTAATTCCTCCCCAAGATTTAATGGAAATCTGGCCTGGCAAACAGAATGGTCATGTCAGCCAAAGAGGACAGCTAGGAGGGGAAACCTCAGAATTGTTGAGGGCAGCAGTGAGATGGGTGAGGGTAAGCAAAACTCTCCTCTAGCCAACACCTCAGTTTTTTCCAGTTGGTAATTTTTTTTATAATATCTCCTAGAAATTTTTCTAAAAATATTCTGTTGCCACTCATCTGATGAAAACACTTGAATGTTTTTCCTTTTGGAATAACTTGTTTAATGAAATTCTTTGCAATAGTTGCTTTTGTTACTTGGCAAATGCATGTTCATGCTTTGAGTCTGTTTTAGAAGGTTTATAATATGCTGAGGTCATTTCCAAGTGACGTTCCAAGTGATAATTAAACATTTTAAATCTTTATCTGAAAAATATTTTTTTAAGGACAATGATGTATTTATAGGAAATAATTAAAATGATGCTTCTTGAAAAACAAAGGGTTTGTGGAACACAGAAATCTGAACTGCCTTCCCCTTTGTTAATTTAGTCATTTCCAGCACAGAAATTGTAAGCCTACATAATTACTTTCAAGGATAAATTCAAAATCCTGAACTTTTCTGGCTACTTTAGGGAAAAGCTAGAGAGATAACAATGTAGTAAGGAATAAAAAGTACATGGAGAGGGCCGATCCCGTGGCGCACTCGGGAGAGTGCGGCGCTGGGAGCACGGCAGTGCTCTAGCCGCGGGTTCGGATCCTATATAGGCATGACCGGCGCGATGCGCTCACTGGCTGAGCGTGGTGCGACCGGTCACAAAAAGGACAAAAAAAAAAAAAAAAGTACATGGAGAGGGCCGATCCCGTGGCGCACTCGGGAGAGTGCGGCGCTCGGAGCGCGGCAGTGCTCTAGCCGCGGGTTCGGATCCTATATAGGCATGACCGGCGCGATGCGCTCACTGGCTGAGCGTGGTGCGACCGGTCACAAAAAGGACAAAAAAAAAAAAAAAAGTACATGGAGAGATTTTATTTTACCAATTGAACTTCAGAAAAATAGTTGGAATATTCTTGTAATCCAATGAGATTTATTTGGGTACTTAGTGTGAAGGAGTAACTTTAGGAATACCCTTTCTTTAAAAACCAGAGGGTTTTTGTTTTTGTTTTTGTTTTCCTTTCAAAAAAACCCTCTTACTTTATACATATAGCTGTGTTATGTTGCCGAATATCTGGAAACCCAATGCCTTTAAGTCCCAAATATTGGGGAAAACAATGCAAAATATAAATATTAATTTCAACCTTTGTTACTTTTAGAGCTAGCCTGTATTGTGCCTGTGTTAGGGAAATTTCAAAACCCTATTATCCTTTAATTATGACAATATTTTTGTGTGTGTGTCAGAAGAGGTGGTAGGAATAAACTTTTTTTTAATTTGGAAGTTTGAAGTATAATTAGAAAGTCAAGACAAGCTAGAAATGAAGTTTAACATGAAGTTTAAATTTTTTTTTAAAAACTCATACATTTTATGTTATTTCACATAATAGATGCAGGGAAATGGGAATATGGTAGACAGAGTAATAACACTAATTGGCATTTACTAATTTATTGAAAACTCTGCTGTGGACCTCACATCTATTATCTCTTCAGTTCTCCCATCAATTCTGTGAAGTACCTTTGTTGCTCCTATTTTTAACTAAAGATCCTGTGGCTTTAAAAGTGTAAGTGGCTTGCCCACCAGCTAGAAAATTTCAGAGCTGGAATTTTAAACCAAGCAGCCTGACAACAGAGGAGGAAACTTTCATTACCACAGTTCTAATGTGACAAGGTCTCCCATGAAATATGAGCTGAATACTATGACAGTTAGGTGGATACATCAGCCAGGAAACAACCATAGCTAAAAATGAAGCCAGTGAGCAATTACTGAATGCTTTCTCAGTGTCAAGCATAATTCCAAGCACTTGACATATAATAATTATCTCACTTAATTTGCACCCTGTAAGGGAGATATTATTTATACCCATTTTACAAAGGGACTAAGGGAGGTTAAGTAACTTGCCAATAGTCATGCTGTTTGTAACTCATGAAGTTGGGATAGTGTGGAGTAATGGATTAACACCAATTTAAGAAAGATTTTTATTAGTTTATTAAAAGGATTTTCCTAGTTCTGTTCAGTTCAACATTTTAATCAATGACTAAGAGGAATATACAGAAGACAAACAAATTTCAGATGACACAAAGCTCAGAGAAAATGATGATGGAACAATATTCAGAAGGTTTTTTTTTTTCATTTATTTCCTTTTTAAACATAGCATACATTCACATGTTCTAAGGTAATTATATAACAATACTAAAAACCACTCTTGCCAGTGACCACTCCATTGCATCCCCCTGCTCACACTCACACACAGCGGAGAGCCACTCTACTACTCTCCTGTGCCTTTGCCCAGAGTTCCATTTTAGCAAAAATAAATATATATATATTTATATGAATGAATATTATATTAAATGAATATATACATTTTTCCCCTTTTCTAATTCACTGTTTCACTTAGCAACAAATCTTGGCAGTCTTTCCATATCACTATCACCCGGAGTGAGCTTACTCATTCTTTCTTGTAACTGCAGACTATTATACTCACATTGTACGGGTGTACAGTATAGTGTAACCTATCTCCTGTTGGTCATGACTAGAGCTATTTTTTTTTCCTTTTTGTCTTTTTTACTGACCGGTAACGGGATCGCAACCCTCGGTGTCGCGCCCGCACCAGGGACCGGCAACGGGATCGCAACCCTCGGTGTTGCGCCCGCACCGTGCTCAACCAGTGAGCGGGAACCAGTCTCCACATGGGATCCGAACCCTTGGCCGCCGCGCTCCCAGGCGGCACACTCTCCAGTGCGCCACCAGGCCGGCCCAACTAGAGCTATTTTTAGTGTTTGCCATTAAAAACCATACTGCAATGAATAATCTGGTGCAGTATCATTGTTCTAAATTTATTTTCAATTTACATCTGGTAAAATTTACTGTTTTTGGCATAAGTTCTGAGTTCTGACAAACACATAGAGACATGTAACCATCACTATAATCAAGATACAGAACAGTTCCATCACCCAAAAAATTCCATTTTATTAGTCCCACTCGTGGCAGCCACTGATCTGTTCTCTGTCCCTCCATAGCTTTGGCTTTTCCCTGATATCCAAGTATTGAAGCCCTTTGAGTATAACTTCTTTCACTTAGCATAATGCATTTGAGATTCATCCATGTTGTTTTATGTATTGGTAGTTCATTCCTTTTATCGCTGCTATAAACATTTGCACACAGATTACAATATCATTTTTCTTAAAGCAGCCTTATTGACGTATCATTTACATACCATAAGATTTACTCTTTTAAAGTGTAAAATTTGATAATTTTTAGTAAATTTAGAGTTGTGCAACCATCACAACAGTCTAATTTTACAACATTTTCATCATTCCAGAAAGAAACCTTGTGCACATTTACAGTTAATGCCTATTTGCACTCCCAATCCCAGGAAACCACTAATCTGTTTTTTGCCTTTATAGATTTGCTTTTTCTGGAAATTTCATATAAGTAGGATCGTACAATATATGGTCTTTGATATCTGGCTTTCACTTAGCATAACATTTTTGAGTTTCATCTATGTTGTAGCAATACTTCTTTCCTTCTCTGACTGAATAATACATTAGGATATATCACATTTTGCTTATCCATTCACTAGAAGATAGACATTTAAGTTGTTTGTAGTTTTGGGATATTTTGAATAATGCTGCTATGAACATTTGCCTACAAGTCTTTGTGTGGACATATTTTTTTATTTCTAAAGTAGCCATATCATTTTACATTCTTACCAACTCTGTGAGAAGGTTCCTGTTTCTCCATATTCATGTCAGCACTTGTTTTTGTCTGTCTTTTTTATTATCGTCATTCTGGTGGTTATAAAGTGGTATCTCATTGTGGTTTTAATTACACATTTACCTAATAACTGATGATATTGAGCATCTTTTCTTGTGTTTATTAGACATTTGTATGTCTTCTTTAGTGAGATAGTTGTTCACATCTTTTGCCCATTTTTTAAGTGGGGTTTTTTATCTTTTTATTATTGACTTGTAAGAGTACTTTATATTCTGGATAGAAGTCCTTATCACATATGATTTGCAAAATGTCACAAAATTGCTTGTTCTTACTAAGATTTAGTAGTTTTGTCTTGAACAAATACTTTTCCATTTGTTAGATGCCTTTTATCAATTTCCAGAGTTCTGAAGTCATTGTTTTTGACAATTTTGTCTTAATTTTATCACTATCTTTGGGGCAAGGATTTGCTACCATTCTGGAAGTCTTGTCTACAATTTCATTTTGAACATATAAATTCCCATCAGATAAATTGCTGTGTCAAAGGGCTTGCGCATTTGTAATTTTAATAGATGTTGGCATATTTTTCTCCATAAAGGTTGAGCCAATTTATATTCCTGTAATGTATGAAATATGGCCCAGGTTTGCCAATGGTGTATGTTACTAAATGTTCAGAATTTGCCAGTATAACTGAAAATGGTGTCTCATGGTAGTTCTAATTTACATTTCTCTCATGATGAGAAGGATTGAGCATCTTGTCATATTTTTAAAAAACATTCCTTTTCTGTGAACTTTGATTATATCCCTTGATCATTTAAACATTTTGAGTATCGATATTTCCCTTGTTTCTTTGTACTGTAAGTTGCAAATACAGACTTTCCGGTGTGTCACTTTTGATCTTGTTTGTGGGTTTTTTTTTGTTTTTTTTTTTGCCATGTAGTTTATGTGAATACACATATAACAAATGAAGGTACTTCGAGAAGTTTGTGGAAAAATAGACTTTAAAGATAATACAGCTATTTCCATGAACTTTTTGAAATAACCTCGTGTATATATAATTATGTAATTATCCATTTTCTTTATTTTTTATTTTTTTAAAGATGACCGGTAATGGGATCTTAACCCTTGACTTGGTGTTGTCAGCACCATGCTCTCCAAAGTGAGCAAACTGGCCATCCCTATATAGGGATCCAAACCCTTGGCCTTGGTGTTATCAGCACCACACTCTCCCAAGTGAGCCATGGGCCGGCCCTGCCATTTTCTTTTTTTAAATGGCGTCAGGAGTTGAAGTGATAGAAAGGTCTTCCCCACTATAAGGTTATAGAGGACTTCGCTTATTTTCTTCTATAACCCTTATGGTTTCGTATTTTAACCTTTAGATCTCTGATTCATTAGTGATTTATCCTGATGTGCTATGCCAGGTTTGGTTCAACTTTTTTTATCCCCCAAATGGCTACTCAATTATCCCAATACCTTTCTTTGAAAAGTCCATCTTTTCAGCTCTAATTTGCAGTGCCAATTTTATCATATACTACATTTCCATGCATATATGTATCTATTTTGGGACATTCTGTTCTGTGTCATTTGTTTGTCTCTCACTTCATGTACTAATATCATACTGTCTTAATTACTGAGGCTTTGTAACATTTTAGTATATGTTAGGGCTAGCAGCACTCTCACCTCTTTCTTTTTCAAGGCTTTTCTAGACTGCTTTTGCTAATATGTTTTCTCATATGGACTTTAGATTAGGTAGTCCAAGTTACCCCACCCCACCTCCAAAGGAAAAAAAATCCTTTTCATATTTTTATTTCAATCGTGTAAGTTATAATTTATGAGATAATTAGTCAGAATTGACATCTTTATGATGTTGAGCCTTCCTCTTCAAGAATGTGACATACTCCAGTACTTCCAGTTTCCTTTTGAGTTTGTATTAGTCCATTTTGTGTTGCTATAACAGAATACTTGAGACTGGGTAATTTATAAAGAAAAACGAAATTTGTTGCTTACAGTTCCTGAGGCTGGAAAGTCCAAAGTCCATCTGGTGAGGGCAACAGTGAACCAGCAGTCTTATATTGCAAGATGGTGGAAGCAGAGAGAGCAGAAAGAGAAAAAGACAGACTCTCCTCTTCTTTTAAAGCCCTAGGAACCACACCCCGACCACCATTTTTAATCAGTTCACTACAGCATGGTCCTACAATCCAATCACCTCTTCAAGGCTCCACCTTTCAGTTACCATAATAGGAGTTGTCGGTAGAGGTTCTGCTCTCAGGGCTCCACTAGGCCTGGCACTGTTGGGATTTCTCTGCTGCAACTCTAACCCCACATTTCCACTTGGCATTGCTCTAGCGAAGACTCTTATGTGGTGACTCTGCCCCGTGACAGATCTCTTCCTGGGCACCCAGACTTTCCTATACATCCTTTGAAATCTGGGTGGAGGCTCCCAAGCCTTCACAGCTCTGGCATTCTACGTGCCTGAAGCCCTAACACCACGTGGATGCCACCAAGGCTTCCAGCTTGTATCTTCCATAGCTGCAGGTCCAGCCACAGCTGGAGTAGCCAAAGCAGCTGGGTTGCTGGTGCTGGAAGCAGCTTCCCGAGGTGGCCCTGGGCAGTGAGCCTATTCCCCAAGACCATTCCGTCTCCCTAGGTCTTTGGACCAGAAATGGAAGAGTTGGCCCCAGAGGCTTCTGCAATGCCTTCAGGGCCTTTTCCCCCTTCTTTTGGTAATCCTGTTCTTTTGTGTTTAATCTTCTTAGTACCATTGAATTTTCCTTATGAAAATCTTCTCTGCTTCTCTACCACATGGCCAGGCAGCAAATTTTCCAAATCTTTACACTCTGCTTCTCTTTTAAATTCTGCCTTTACGTTGTGCCTTTGCCACCATAGGCTGTTACAGTAGCCATGCTGCTTCCTTAATGCTTTGCTGCTTAGAAATTTCTTCCATCAGATACTCTGGTTCACAATTCCTAAGTTCCAACTTCCACAAATTCCTAGGGCATGGACACAGTGCAGCCAAATTCCTTGCCAGTTCACAGCAAGTGTGATCTTTGCACCAGTTTCTGATAAACTTCTTCTTATTTCTGAGACCTCCTTAGAAAGGTCTTTACAGTCCATATTTCTATCAGCATTCTGCTCGCCACCTCATAACCAGTCTGTAAGACATTCCAAACTTTCCCTCGTCTCTTTGTCTTCTCTTGAGTTCTCCAAACTCCTCCAGCCTTTGCCTAACACCCAGTTCCAAAGCTGCTTCCACATTTTCAAGTATTTGTTATAAGCAACACCCAACTCCTTGGTACCAATTTTCTATCTTAGTCTGTTTTGTGTTGCTATAACAGAATACCTTAGACCAGGTAATATATAAAGAACAGAGGTTTATTTGGCTTATGATTCTGGGACAGCTGCATCTGGCATGGGCCTCAGGCTGCTATCTACTTAGGGTGGAAAGTGGCAGGCAGCTGGCAGGTACAAGCAGATCACATGGCAAGAGGAAGCAAGAGAGAATGAGAGGGGAGGTGTCAGGGTCTTTTAAACAACCAGTGCTCATGGGAACTAATAAAGCAAGATCTCACTCAGGCCTCCCTCCCCCAGGGAAAGCATTAATCCGTTCATGAGGAATCCACCCCCATGACTCAAACAGCTCCCAAAACTACCACATTGGGTATCAGATTTCCACATGAGTTTTGGTGGGACAACACATCCAAACTCTATCAGAGTTCTTTGGTAATGTTTTAACATTTTCCTCATAAAGGTTTTATGCATTCTCAGGTACATTAATTTCTTTTTATCTTTTATCATTTTGTTTTAATCTAAGGCCAGGGCCTCACATTTATCTCTATTAAATTAGATCTCATTATGTATGGCCCACTGCTCTAGTCACTTGTAATCCTTTTGACAACTGTTAGTACAATATGTAGTTGAAGAAAAGTACTGTAAAAAGTACATATTTTAAGAAATATCTGGATACAGTACATTCAAATGTATATCACATTGTGAAAAATTTGGAACTTTAAGAATATCTTATCCAAAGATCTCAAATCAATAATATAACCTTCCACCTAATGAACTAGAAAAAGAAGAGCAAACTAAACCCAAGACAAATAGAAAGAAGGAAATAATAAAAATTAGAGCAGAAATAAACAATACAGAAAATAGAAAAACAATAGATTAAATCAGTGAAACCAAAAGTTGAATACATTATCAAAATAGATAAACTTTTAGCTAAACTAAGATAAAAAAGAGAAGACTCAGATTACCAAAATCAGGAATAAAAGTGGAGATAAAACTACTGACATAGTCAGCATTGTGCAGAGTATCTAGCCAGGGCAATTAGGCAAAAAATAAAATAAAACACAATCAGACTGGAAAGGAAGAAGGAAAACTATTCCTACTTACAAATGACATTATCTTATATATAAAATATTCTGAATAATCGTGGGGGGTGGGGGATACTATATAAGGCTAGTGAAGTAGTTCAGCAAGGTTGCAAGATACAAGATTAATATACAAAATAATTTGTATTTCTATGTCCAATCAATGAACAATCCAAAAATAAATTAAGAAAACAATTTTATTTACAGTAGCATCCAAGAAAACAAAATACCTAGGAATAAATTTAACCAAAGAGGTGGAAGACTTATACACTGAAATCTACAAAACACTGTTGAAAGAAACTAAAAGAGACCTAAGTAAATGAAAAGACATCTCATGTTCATGGATTGGAAGACTTAATATTGTCAAGATGCCAGTATTCCTAAGTTGATCTACAGATTCAATACACTCTCATCAGAATCCCAATGGCTGTTTTTACAGAAATAGGCATGCTAAAACTCATATAAAAATTCATGGGACCCAGAATAAACAAAACATCTTGTGAAAGAACAAGGCTGAAGGACTCACACTTCCCATTTCAAAGCCAAGATAGTGTGGTACTGGCATAAGGATAAGCATATAGATCAATGCAAGGAATTGAGAGTTTAGAAATGAACCCATACATCTATAGTAAATTGAATTTCAACAAGACACTTCAAAGGGAGAAAGTCTTTTCAACAAATGGCGCTGGCACAGCTGGATATCCACATGCAAAGCAAGGAAGTTGCATCTCTACCTCATACCATATACAAAAATTAAAATGGAATAAAGACCTAAAGAACTAAAACTATAAAACTCTTAGAAGAAAAATGGGGGTGGGGGCTGGCCAGTCACCTCAGTTGGTTAGAGTGTGGTGTTATAATACCAAGGTTGAGGGTTTGGATCCCTGTATTGGCCAGCTTCCAGAAAAAAGAAAAGAAAAATAGGTACAAAACTTCATGTGTGTGCATTTGGCGATCATTTCTTAGATATAACACCAGAAGCACAAGCACTCAAAGGAAAAAGTAAATAAATTGGAGTTCACAGAAACTGAAAACTTTTGTGTATCAAAGCACACTGTCAAGAAAGTGGCAAGTTAGCCCACAGAATGAGAGAATATTGGCAGATCCACAAGGATCTATATCTACTATATATAGATATAATATACTATGTATATTATATACATATATATAATATATAGAGACAGAAAGAACTGTTCCAACTCAAGAAAAAGACAAATAATTCTGTTTAAAAATGGGCATTTCTCCAGATGCATAAATGTTCAATAAGCACATGAAAAGATGCTCAACATTGTTATTCATTAGGGAAATGCAAATAAAAACAACGAGATACCACTTTCCATCTACTAGGGTAGCTGTAATCAAAAAAAAAAAAAATACATGTGGAGAAATTGGAACACTAATATTTTGCTAGTGGGAATATGAAATAATGTAGCCGCTGTTGTGGACAGCTGTTGGATATTTCCTCAAATGGTTAAGCATAGAGTAACCATATGACCCAGTAATTCCACTCCTATGTATAAACCCAGAGAATTGGAAACAGACTTTCACACAAAAACTTGTACACTAATGTTCATAGCAACGTAATTCATAATAGCCAAAATGTGGAAACAATCTAAAGTCCATCATCCCGATGATTGTGAATGGATGAACAAAATGTGGTAATTCATACAGTGGAATATTATTCAACCATAAAAAAGAATGAAATACTGATACTTATTACAACAGGGGTGAGTCTTTAAAACATTATGTTAAATGAAAGAAGCTACACACGAAAGGCCACATATATCATTTGATTGTATTTATATGAAATGTCTAGAACAGGCAAATCAATAGGGACAGGAAGTAGAGTAGTGGTTGTCAGAGGCTGACGGAAGAGATTAGGCACTTACTGCTGATGGGTACAGAATTTCTTTAAGATGTGATGAAAATGTTCTGGAATTAGTCATGATTGCATATCTTGTGAATATACTAAAAACCACTGAATTGTACACTTCAAAATGGTGAATTTTGATTTTGGTGACTGGAGTGAAAAAATGGCGACGGGTCTGGAGCGCCTGC
>NW_007728587.1:0-472 GCF_000696425.1 Galeopterus variegatus
GAAATGGAAATAGTACTCTGGTATCACAGCGCACACTTCTCAGGATCGCGCTGTCTCCTGGTACGGCTGCTCCAGACCCGTTTCCATCTTAGAATCCCTGTCATTTCTGATTGGCAAAAATTTTTAAGTTCAATGACATCTAATACTGATGAAGCTTGTGGGCAAAGGCACTCTTATGTGCTCTAGATAGAAATAAGATATAGAGCAAATATTCTGGAGAAAAAAATTGAATGAGTAATCGAAACATTTTAAATGCAAATTCTCTTTAATCCAATAGTCATATTTTAAAGAGTTTATTCTATAGACATAATCTCTATGCTCATCAATATCTGGTACAAGGTTGTTCATTATATGGTTTCTTATAAGAAAAAATCAGAAACAACTTAACTTTATATCCCCAAAACAAAGGTAAAATAATATCTGGTGCATCCAGTTACATAATGATCTTGAAAAAAATGATCCAGGTGTATGT
>NW_007728587.1:905-28241 GCF_000696425.1 Galeopterus variegatus
AAATAATATCTGGTGCATCCAGTTACATAATGATCTTGAAAAAAATGATCCAGGTGTATGTATGATCATTATTGCAGAAAGAATGCCAAGATTTTTAGTAAGTGGGGAAAAACATAAACAATAATATAATGTATTTCATAGGTACCCTTTTGTGGAAGTAAAAGAGAGGTACAGAGTCATAGATAGATATGAGGACAAACACAGATAATATTGGTGTTTGGAATGTTGAAAGAGCTGGTACACAAGGTCGGCCTTGAATGCACAGAGTTTGGAATGAAAAGCAAACATTTCTGCAGTGTGATAATATAAGGGAAATGAAGGAAAACAGATATAGGACAAAATCGTGTCTGTGAATCACCTGTATCAGATCTTCTTGAGGTAAACGTCAAAATTATATTTCTGTGGCATCCCCTACATCCCGCTAGCCCTGACCTCACTACTCGTATTTAGAACCTCTGGGGCCCAGGGTTGAGAAATTGCCACTTTGAGCGCGTACCTTTGAGCCCTGACCTCACTACTCGTATTTAGAACCTCTGGGGCCCAGGGTTGAGAAATTGCCACTTAGAGCGCCTCACGATGTCTGAAAACCAATAGAGAAGCTCTCAGTGTGGGAGGTGTGGGGAAAGCATGTAGCCGGAAACCCTGGTCTTCTTCCTGGCTGCACCATCCATTCTTGTGCTAAGTATGGGCAACCTTTTCCATCTTCCCTGTCTAAAAAGAACACTCTTTGCCAAGATGTTCCTAATCTACCTGTTCTCAATCAATATTTCCCTTTCTCCTTCCCCAGTCCACATCTTTCAAAGTCAACATAAAGAACCACTGGATTATATGTTTGTGAGCCTGAGGGAATGGTTCAATCCATCTTTCAGGTTGTTTTAAATTATGGGCTGACGTGGCAAGAAAAAAGTTGAATAGAGTATAAAATAAATAAACTCATGTTTAAACATCAACATTTACATGCACAGTGGGGTCTTGATGAGTTTCAGTCTATTACAGTCCTTATACAAAAGAGAATAAGAGAATCAACCGGCAGAGATAAAGATAAAGCATGCCACACAAACAGGCAGGCCCTTTCTGTTTAAAATGCGAATTTAGGTAAGAAAAAAGAATGTTCTGTAAAGAGGGCTGTGGTTCAGTGTCTCTTTACTTTGATTCTTCTGAACACCCACAGTTAAAATTGCTAGGGAAGTTTCATAATAACAAAAGACCTGCTGCGTAAGGCCTACCCAATCTTTGCACTACTGAGTAATTTTTTACTGCTGCTCAATTTAGACTGATATGTTATTTTACAATCATAAAAGTAGAAGGCTCCTTTCCATTAACTGTGCTAACCATTTAAAATGCTTCCCACTTAGACTTACTCCTCCCTTTTCTTAAATAGGAATTTTAATTCTAACTTTTGGTCCTTTTAATGCTAAAATGTTAGTTGTTACATTTTTAAATGTAATGTTCATCAAGAAATTAGTTAAAGGTGATGTCCATCAGGCCCAAATACTTATTACTCAGTGTCCCTCCCAACTCATAAATGTTTACTGACCTTTGCGGTCAAATTTTCTCACTATCTGGTGTAGAATAGCAGTGTTTTTCCTGAGCAACTGGTTTGTGTTCATCCTACAGACAATAAGTCAATCATTCATCGTATTGTCCTCTCTACCTTGATTACCTAAAAGCTCAAAGCCAAATCCATAGCCCACCTCTAGTAGCTGTAAAGGAAGCCTCAGTCATGCAAACTGTGAACTAACTTCACCTTGTACTTGTTATTTTTTCAGCTTTATTTTCTCTTTTGCTCAATTTGCTCACTTTGTTGTATCACATATTCTTTCATAGAGTGGCTTAAAAAATTGGGGGGAACCAAGCAGAATATAAATAAATTAGACTCAAGCATTCCAAGAGTTCCCACCGAACCGAACTTTTGCTTCATTATGCTCACCACCTAATGGTTGACCAAAATCATTCTTAAAACTAAAAATGTTCCTTAGTGAATGCTCAGCCATTCCTCAAGGCATCAGCATCATTTGCTCAGTAACATAAACTTGAAATTACATTTGTTCCCATTAGCTTCCATGTACCCTAAGTGTGTCACCTCCTTCCCATCGGCTAATCAGAAATCTCTTTCTTCCATCTGCTGCTTGTTGACTATTCGATGCTGTGAAGCATTCCTAGGAAGCCCTGGAGCCACAAACTTCTCCTTTTTTCCATTTGCAGCATCCGTGATTAGGAAGGCACGAAACAAGAATAAACTAACAAACAAAACCCCCCAGAGCAAGGCTCTTTCCTATGGGACAGCGTTTACTGTTTCCCTAATCTTGGCTGCTTCGTTGTTCTTACCATTACCTGCCTCTCAATGGCATGTTTATTTATATGTGTGCAGAAAAAGCAGGCTTTCTCTCAATCCTGTTTGTTTGGCTTTCTGTTCTTGATATAGCAATATATTTTAAAAGGGTGCTCTTAGCTCAGTGTTATTCATTGAAGAGCATTTCAACCTCAACGTAAATCCCAAACGCTGGGATGTGCGTGCGCAGAAGACTCCACGAGTACAAATCAGGGCGTCCTTTCCGGGGAGCTCCATTAGATCAGCAGTTCTCCCCACATTGTGCAGATTGCATAAATGTGCCTTTTACCCCGCTGCTAAGGAACAAGTGTCTGCAGTGACGCAGGAGGCCCGAGCAGGAAGCGCCCGCTAAGTGTATTTGGTGACTCATAGCTATTTGCTTTCCAGCTCAGTCGCAGTTTGCTCATTAGCTTCGGTGCTGGGGGCTAATGGATACTCAGTAGGAAGTCATTTTTCTTCGTAAATGTCTGGTGAAAAAAATGGAAATGAAAACCCAACGACCGCTCTTTTCCTGACGAAGCTTCCCATGGCTGACAGAGATGGTGATTTGCGAAGTCTGGTTACAGGGTTCAGTGGTGAATTTCATGTTCTTAGGACTGATTACCTTCCTCCTAAGACAATCTTTCAATCACCAAGAAAAGAAAAAAATAGTGAGAAATAAGTAAAGCTAAGGCAGAGAGATTGTATTTATCTCTATTGTCCATCTGCTTGCTTGTTTTAAAATTATTAGAGGGAATTTTTTAAATGTCATGTATTCATTACGTATCCAAGCACCCTCCAGTGTGTTGGTAAATGTTTAACAACTGTCTCTGGGGAAAAAGAAAAGCCTTGATCTCCACTGTTAGCTGATTTTGTGATGTAAATACTCCCACCATGGCCAATTTCAAGTTACAACATGTCACTGAATACAGAATTTTTAAAAAAATGAGAATCAGCTTTCTTAAAAATAGCTGGCAAACACCAGTTCCACCGCACCCTGCCACCCCTCTAGAAGCAAATGGAAGTTCATCTTCACGTAGAATGAAACATCACCATCCTTTGTCACAGAGGATCCCCCAAAAAGCAAAGTGTGATTGTTTGGCTAACAGCCACATATGAACGTATTTACATCATTTTTTTTAAGTTTCTGCTTTTTTATTTCTCCTACCTGGCTCAATCAGCAATCTCAGGTTTCTCTAGTTGCCCTAGGAGTAATATTTGAAAGGTTATAGAAATGACCAACTCACTTTAAATAACAACTGGGGTGTCCTCTAATACTAGGAAGTTTTGTTTTTGTTTTTTGGTTTTTATCTTTAACTTCTTTGCACAATAAGACTTGCACGGTGGCACAAGCCACTGACACACTAACCATTTGGAGTAGCTTACAGTCTGTCATTACAAGATGCTTAAAAGTTTTATTTTTGTATTCAAATGTTTAATGCTTTTGGTGATTATTATTTTTATAGAAGTTATAAGAGGAAATAATGATGAGTTTCTGAGAATATGTGGAGACTACACTTCTACACTTATTTTTGAAAAGTGAAGTGAAAATATTGCTACTTAAATAAATAAAAACTAATAATAAAATAAAAAATTAATACCTGATCAATTTAATACCACAAATAGTGGATCGTTTGTGTAGAAAACTAGATTGGCTGTAGCAAAAGTACTACCAAAATATTCTGTATTAAAACTCCAACATACACAGGATTTTAAGACAGAAGATAACTAACAATAAAGACTGTGAAGCCATCTGGCTGCATGCTCCTCAAGTCAAAGAACAGTGGGTTAGAACTTGGGCCCTGGACTGCTTTGTCTGAATGTGGACTCTGCTGCTTGCTAGCTGTGTGATCTCAGGCAACTTGTTCATTCTCTCTTTGTTGCAGTTTCCTCCACTGTTAAGTGGAAAATAATTACAATATCTAACTCATTGGGTTATAATAAGGATTAACTCTGTCAATATTTATAAAATGCTTTTGAAGCCATTTTTAAATGCCTCCTTATGCCTACATAAGTGTTTGCTAAATAAACTTAAGGGATTTGAGTTTTCAAAGACTAAAACAAGTGGATTAGAGAACAAATCTAAACCTTTCAAGTGAGCTTATTTATAGAAGAAAGTACAATTTAGTCTAAGAAGTTACATGACTACTCAATGTTGCTCCTACTCCCTTGACCATGCAAATCAATGCTAATGCAGCACACTGAATTACAAGTAAAAAATCGAATAGTCTAAGTAAAAGAAGCTACTTCTTTCTATTGTTTCAATCAACCTGTAAAAACTTTCTTAAATGTTAACAGTCATATAGTCAAAAGGGTACCATTCTGATTATCAATAAAGGCATTCTTGGAACCGTAAAACAGTCCTATTTCCACAGTGTTTAATGGCAGTGATGGGGCAGGAGTGGGGGTTGGGGGGTGGATTAAGGCTCTAAGGAGTTCTGAAGTATTACTAGTCATATCTGTAATATCACTGAAAGTATTTTATGGATCTGTGATCCACAGCTCCTGTCAAATATCAGAATAGTATCAAAAATCAGTTGAATTTAAGTCAAGCATTCCTTACTACTCTCTAAACCACAAAATGTACCTTGCCTCTGCCCAGTTTCACAACAACGTGTTTACAAGATTTCTAGTACTACAGCTGTTGACAAGGTTTTTTTTAAAAAGATTTTTAAAAATCATTGCTAATGTCTTAGAATCTCCTTCCAGATAACACATTTTGGAAGAAGTTTCATGGAAATATATTTTCTTAATGATTCTAACAGTGTGCATTTTAAGCATTTGACAGTAATAAAAGAATTAGGGGGAAACATTTTAGGAAAGGAGGCATTTCCAAAGAAAAGGTGTTTTCCAATTTCCTCTCAAATCACTCTACATAAGTGGTCATTTTCTCTACCTGATAGGATTTTCTCCCATATTGACTCAAAAGTATTAAACATATCCCGGGGCCGGCCCGGTGGCGCACTGTTATAGTGCGCCGCTTGGGAAGCGCGGAGGCGCTCCCGCCGAGGGTTCGGATCCCACATACAGACTGGTTCCCGCTCACTGGCTGAGCAAGGTGCGAGAGCAACACCGAGGGTTGCAATCCCGTTGCCGGTCCTGGTCCGGTACAGGGGCGACACTGAGGGTTGCGATCCGTTGCCGGACACAGAAAAAGACAAAAAGGAAAAAAAAAAAGTATTAAACATATCCCAAAGTTAACTTTTACTATTCATTTAGAATTTTCACCTTTACATAGGTTCAATACATATTTTTGCAATTTATTTGCTTCTTATTAGTTTTTAATATCTACTAGATCAAATGAAAATGAGAGATCTGACTCTCAAGACACATTGGATAACAAAACAGAACTTAATGCAAAACACGTGGGAAAAAGACACTTCTTACATTCTTTAGGCATGTATTTTTTTAAATGCAACAATTATTAAATCACATAAGTATCATTATCATGATCATTCAGCATAAAATAGTAATAACCACAAAATAGGGAAAGTCATTATTTGAATGTCCAGTGTGTGTCTGTCTCACATGTGTCATCTCATAGCACCTCCCAACAACCAAGGGAGGAAGTAGGCATTGATGTTGCCTACCCATTACCTATGCCCACCTTGTTTCTTACTAGGAAAGTTCCTTACTAGGAAACTTCCTTGACAGGAAATTTCCTTACTAGGAAAATTTTATTAAGGATATCAACATGTTCAGCAAAAATATAATGTCCCAGATTCCTCATGGCTGGGGGTAACATTGTGTCACAGCTCTGGCTAATGAGGTGAAGTGGCAGTCTATGAGATTTGATTTCCTCACGAAAATTCAACTGGCATGCCCCTTTGGAACTTTACCCTTCTCTCTTCTTCTTGCCCAGAACATATTTACTGGTAGAATTATAAAGATGGAAGCCATACACTAAAGATAGTGGAATAAACAAGTGGACGAAGCCCAGAATAATGATAACATGAAGGTGCAGACATACTAGCTCTGACCTGCTTATCTCCAGACTTCTCGTTAAGTGAGAAAAATAAACCTCTTATTTGTTCAAGCCATTATAATCGGGTTTCTGTTACATGGAGCCAAATACAATAATATCTTCTATACCACCTTTTTACATGTAAGAAAATACAAGCTTGGAAACAATAAGCGGCATGCCCAAAGTCACAGAACGCCAAGATGTGCACTCAGCTTTTTCTCTAATGCAGGGGCCATGCTCTTTCCATGCTTTTACACTGCTTTTATAGACATACAGACATTCCACATTAGATGTGGAAAAGACTTCAGAGAGCATACCACCAAAATCCTCATTTTAATCATGAGAAAACTGGGGCCCAGAACAGTTAAATGAACTGTCATTCTAAAGTGATCAAGAATGAAATGGAACAATCCAGTGCTCTCACCACTGAATATACTCAGAAATCATTGGTACAAAGCAGATGGAAAAATAACTTGAAGCCAAAATGAAATGCCTTTGATTCAGAAAAAAAAGAAAGTGAGATTGAGAATTCTAAAGAACACAAGAAAAACAAATACAAGTTCACTACAACAGATTGTGTTGGCAACGATGAGGTGCAGTGTTGCAAGAATCAGATATTTTGGTATCACAGAGGAAGATCTGAGGATTTCCAGGAAACAAAAGAGCTGTAACTGAGGAGCACAGCCTCTGAATGACCCAGGGATGAGTTTTGCCAGGAAGGCCCTATGATGTATTTCACTTGTATAGTCTTACACCAGTCAGGGCCAATCAAAAATTAGCTTCTAAAATTCAGAAAGTCAGAATTTACAATGTATTTTTTAAATATATTCACAGTCCAAGGCTACATTCTTGCCTCACAACCAAATTACTATACAAATTCAGAGATAAAAAGCAGGTTGGTAAGTAATGTACACAGTAACACCACACACACGTACACATGCACATACACACATGGACTCAGACAAAAAAAAAACTGTAAATCACTACATCAAAATGTAAATAGTGGTTATTTCTAGAAGCTAGGATAATGACAGATTTTAAACTTATTCTTATTGCTATGCTGTATTTTCTAAACTTCAATACTGAATATTGTTTTAGTCCATTTTGTGTTGCTATAACAGAAACACCTGAGACTGGGTAATTTATAAAGGAAAGAGGTTTATTTGGCTTACGATTCTGGGACAGCTGCATCTGGAATGGGCCTCAAGCTGCTTCTACTCATGGCACAAAGTGGCAGGCAGCTGGCAGGTACAAGCAGATCACATGGCGAGAGGAAGCAAGAGAGGAAGCGAGAGAGAGAGAGAAGGTGCCAGGGTCTTTTTAAGCAATGAGCTCTCACGGGAACTAATAGAGCAAGAACTCACTTGTTAATCCCCCCTCCCCCAGGGAGAGCATTAATCCATTCATGAGGGATCTGCCCCCATGACTCAATCAGTTTCCAACTCTGCCACATTGGAGATCAAATTTCCACATGAGTTTTGGAGGGGACGACACATCCAAACTCCATCAAATATATACTAGATTTACATTAGAAAAGTAAATGAAAAAATATTTAAAAATCCAATTGACCAGTATATGGTCCTACAATTACAACACAAATGGACAAATAAAACTTAGGGCTTTTAAAGGTGTTTTCACACCTTAAATTTCGGTTTAATTACTGTGATAAAAAGGACATAGGATGTTTCAATAAAATCATTCAACAGTTATTTTACATTTATTAACTACCATTTTTGCTGGCATAAAAAGTGAAAAATGTAGCAGACATGGTAAAGATGCTTTCTTTCAAAATCTGATTATTATTGTCTCTGTGTACCACCATTTTCTGCCATGTGAGACCCCTGGGTCACTGTCGCCATGACCAAGACCCTTACCAGATTAGTTCCCTGGACTTTGGACTCCCAGCCTCTGCAACTGTAAGCAATGAATTTTGTTTTCTTATAAATCACCCAGCTCCAGGCATTTTGTTATAAGCAACAGAAATGAACTAATACAGAAAATTGGTACCAGAGAACTGGGGTGTTGCTTATAACAAATATTTGAAAATGTGAAAGCAGCTTCAGAACTGAGTGTTGAGCAGAAGTTGGAAGAATGTGTGAATGAGCAGGCTAGAAAAAGCCTAGATGCTGGTGAAAGTTTAGAAGACAGGAAAACCAGGGAAAGTTTTAGAGATTGGTTAAATGGTGGTGAGCAGAATGCTGATAGAAATATGGAAACTGGGGCAAAGATCACCCTTGCTATCAACTGGCAAGGAACTTAGTTGCATTCTGTTTATGCCCAAAAGTTTTTTGGAATGTGAAACTTAAAGATGCTCACCCAGGGTATTTCATAGAAGAAATTTCTAAGCAGCAAAGCATTAAGGAAGCTGCATGGCCACTTGCAACAGCCTATGCTGAGTTATGGCAGAAAAAGCAAGAGGTAAAGCCAGAATCTATAACTGAAAAGAAAGCATAGGGTAAAAAATTTAAAAACTTTCAGCGTGGCCACAAAAGCAAGGGTATAGCCCAGGGCCCTTTGCTAAATTGATGAGTACCAAAGAAAGGGATTATCAGGAGAAGGGGAGAAAAAACCTTAATAGCATTTCAGAGATCTTGGAGGCTGCATCTTACATTACAGGCCCAAAGGCCTAGGGAGACAGACTGGTCTTGGGGAACAGGCCTGATACACCCTCCACGGGCTTGCTGCCCAGGTCCATCTTGGGAAGCTGCTTTCAGCACCAGCACCCCAGCTGCTTTGGCTGCCCCATCAGTGGCTAAATTGGCCCCAGGTGTGGCTGGACCCACAGATTTTGAAGATACAAGCCAGAAGCCTTGGTGGTGTCTATGTGGTGTTAGGTCTATAGGCCCACAGAATACCAGAGCTGTGGAGGCTTGGGAGCCTCCACCCCAATTTCAACAGATGTATGGAAAAGCCTGGGGCCCAGGAAAGATTTGTCACAGGGGCAGAGTCACTGCAGACAGCCTTCACTAGACCAATGCCAAGTGGAAATGTGGGGTCAGAGTTGCAGCAGCAGAACCCGAAAAGTGCCATTCCTAGTGAAACCATGGGAGGAGGACCACTATGGAAACCCCAGACTTGTGTAGCTACCATGGTGAAATGCCATCCTTTGAGAGCTAAATCATCACCTGAGACCAAGAAAGCCATAGAAGTGGAGCTGCCTTAGGCCTTGGGGACCCAAGCCCTACACTAGTGTGCAGAGGATATTGAACATGCAGTCAAGGCACATAATTCACCAGCTTTGAGATTTAATGCCCGCCCTGCTGGGTTTCAGACTTGTTTGGGACCTGTTACCCCTTTCTTTTGGCTTATTTCTCCCTTTTTGAACAGGAGTATGTACCCTATGTTTGTCCCACCATTGTATTTTGGAAGTAGATAACATGTTTTGATTCCATAGATGGGACTTTGGATCTTTTGAGTTGAAATAAGACATTGGGGATGAAATCAATGTATTTACCTGTGAGAAGGACATGAGTTTTGGGGGGTCAGGGGCAGAATGCTGTAGATTGGATACCCTCAACCTCATTAAGGCTTAATCCGCAGTGTAACTGTTGAGGGTGGGAAATCCTGTTACAGTAATTGAAAGGCAGGGCCTTGAAGAGGTGATTAGATTGCAGAATCATGCCGCAGTGAATGAATTAGTAATGATGGTCAAGGGCATGGTTCTGAGGACTTTAAAAGAAGAGCACCTGAGGAGTTAAGCTCTCTCTGCTCTGCCATTTTCTACCATGGGAGAGCCCTGGGTCACTGGCACCACCACCAAGACCCTCACCAGATGTGTTCCCTGGACTTTGGACTTCCCAGCCTCTTAAACTGTATTATTTTGTCTAATTTCCAAAGCTATTAGCTAAATAACAATCCTCTGTTATATTTGAACATATAAATGCCACACCAAAATTTAATAAGGCACCTACTCTCATGTAAAATAAAAGCTGATTTAATTCATCAGTGAAATTATTAAGCATTGAAATCATTTATTGGTAGTTTGTTTTAGAAAAATGCATTTGAATTAAACATTTCTGGCCTATGTTGGAGAAGAATATCACAAACAAAATTTTATGTCAAAATACTGAAATAAATATTTTCATATAAACAGTTTTGAATGTCCATTTTGAAAAATATTTACTATTGAGAAAATAAATAACTAGGCAAGCATCAATGCAATTACTATTTTAATAAAAAAGAAATCACATTCAATTCACAGATTCATAGACTGAGATCTTTTATTTTCAAAAAAGTGGCACAAAATATAAGGAAAAGACAGTAACTTAAATAACAACTCTTTTTAAATATTGATTCAAAGAAAGATATGCCATATGCACTTGTCATTTGCAGTTGTCTAGATGTCCTTCTATTCGAGGGAGTCCAGACTGACTAAAGAAGCCAAAGAGAATAGATGCTCCCTTTCTCAATTCCTAGACTTGCCAATCAGATGCTCCAACTTGGGACTTTGACACTGCTGCTAGTGACTCTCAGCCTTGACACAATCTGACATAATTTTCAGTGCCAGCTGCTGAATTGAAAGTGATGTGAGTTTCCCCAGGGAGCAGGGTCCAGAGGTGGCTGCAGTAAGTGGTGATGGCACCAGTATTAGCATAACAGACAGGCTATTCCTATGGTCACATCCTTGGCTGGTTTTGTGTCCATTGGTTCCTGCCCATTTTCCTAGCTTAGTTCTTTAGCATTCCACCAATTTTGTGAACTGCTCAACAAATATTATTCTTCTTTTAAGAAAATGCTTATGGTTTTTAACTGGCCTGGTCAAGACTGAACACTTGACCATGAGATTATGTGACCATATAATCAAAATTGTATTAGATTAGGCAAAAGCCTTTGGGTGATCAAGAGCAGTTGTAAGAGAAAATTGTGTACATTGATTGGGGCAGCCAAAGCAGTGGACTCTTGTGAACATTTGTTTTTTGGAAGCCCAGGAGGCAACGTTCTTACTACCTGGTGTCCATCCTAAAAGAAATGGGGATCAATACCTCACCTCCCAATATGCAAGTCTAACAGGTATCTTTCAGATCCCTGACGACTGCTCATAGGCCTATGCTTAGCCAATCAGGTGTTTCCACCTAGACTGGAATATGGAGGTCATGATCCAAAGCCTCAGAAAAGGTGATAGATTATTCATTATGAGTTTGGCAAAATTGGAGTATACCCAAAAGGCAGCAAGTATCTGGGAATGGCAGAGTTAAGAGTCACGGCAGCTGCTCTTCAATGCAGCAGCACAAGTGGTGTCTTGAGCATTGCTGTGGAATGATATTGAGCGCTAATGGCCTTTCTTGGTGCCTGCCCATTTTCTAAGCCTGGTATTCCAGTGTCCCATTGCTTTCATAAGCTACCCAACTTTACTTCCAACAAAAGTTCCTTTTCCACCTTATTTAGACAGCTGTCTCCGTTGCTTGCAACCAAATACCCTGATTGTTAAAGAGCCAAAGACCCAAAACTTCATAACTTAGTCTTGTTTTTATAAATATTATGTTTGCAGAAGTTAGAGGAAGCATAAAATATTGCAATTATAGTTTTGTAGTTAGACAGTTGACTGTTGTAGTCTCTTTTTTTTTACCATTGTTAGATGCATGACCTTACATGAGTTTCTTAACTTAGCTGTACCTCACTTCTCTAATCTGAAAAATGACAATAATACTGTCTACCACATGTCTCATAGACAGCATGAAGACCAGGATATAACATATACCTCCTTAAACCTCTCTCCTAACCACACTGACTTTCCTTTTTCTTCTTCTTTTTTTAATTTTTACTTTTTGGCAGATGTTTATTTTTTAACTTTAACTTACCCACCAGCAAGTTTTCCATTCCTAAAGTAAGACTACCCTGAATTTCCAAGACCCAGGTCAAATCATCTGTTTATATATTCACTTGTATTACTAAATTTCTCTGATATTTAATTGTTCTTTCATTTAGCAAGAACCTAATATATGCCAAATGCTATTCTAGCGGGATAGTGGTCAACAAAATAATTAAGGTCTCAGCTTCCACATATCACATGTTCTAGGCCATTAATAAGTAGACAAATTTCATCCAAGAATAAATGATATTAAGAAAATAAAATAGGAAATGATGTTAAGAGTGATCGGATCTTTAGTTGGAATCATTGGCAAATGCTTTTCTTAAGAAGTGACATTTGAGCTGAAACATGGATAACAGAGAAAGATATGGACAGTTCTAGGAGAAGAGCATTTCAGGAAAGGGGAATAAAAAATATAAAGTTCCTGAGGCAGGAATGAGCATGGCAAGTTCAAAGATCTTAAAGAAATCCTGTGTGACTGGAACACATTGAACAAGGAGAATAGTTGGAGATAAAGAGTCAGATAAAGATAATGGAGAAATATAATGTGAGCAAAAAATGTCTCAGTAGCCACATTTTTAAAAAGTAAAAAGAAGTAAAATTAATGCTACAACTATATTTTACTTAACCCAGTATATCCAAGATATTATCCTTTCAACATATAACAATGATTTGAAAATTATTAAGGACATATTTTGCATTCATTTTTCCTTACTAAGCTTTGAAATCTGTTGTATATTTTATATATACAGCACATCTCATTTTGAACTAGGCTTATTCCAACTTCTTAATTGCCATATGTGCCTAGTACCATATTGGTCAGCAAGGTAGATTAGGTTGGCCTTTTAAGTCACTGTACGTTTTGGAATTTAGATAAAAAGAGAATTCATTGAGTGGTCTTCAATGAGAAGATAATAAAATATAAATTATCTACTGGTAATTTTATGGTTTTTTTATAATCTCTAAATGTAAGAAAACTAGAAAATATTTTGGTATGATAGATGAACCCAATATACTTGCCCCTAGATATAATCAATTATACTGTCCCACTTATTGGGAATATTAGAATGTACATAGATACCAACCAATTATCACCACCCGCACCACTGCCATCTTGGCCCAGTGCACCATCACCTCTAGTCCAGACCAGAGACATGCCTCCCTGCTCCCTTCTTGCCCTCAGCAGTCTACCCACATTACAGCAGCCAGAAAGGTATTAAACTCTAAATCAGATAATAAAAGTCATCGATGGCTCACCATCTTCTTCCCTGCATGTCATGCTGAGGCCACCTGCCTGGCCTCCTGTCCCGTCCCTGACTCCACCTCGCACCGGTCGCTCCCTTGATTACTCTTCCTCAGCCTCTCTGGCCTTCTTGGTGTTCTGAGAGCACACCAGGTATTCTCCTGTCTCAGAGCTTTGCCCTCTTCTTCTCTCTTTTCCTAGATAAACATACGACTCTTGCCCTCACCTCCTTCTCCTCTTTGCTCAAATGTCACATTTTTAGTGGAGCCCTATGGACTACCTTATTCAAAATTGCACTTACATCCCACCACTCTCCATAGCACCATCCTGCTTGATTTTTCCCATGGCATTTATTATCATCAGACATATTATGCACTTTTACTTTTTTTAAGACTCTGTCTTCTCATAAGAATATTAACTCAATGAGGACAGGGATTTTTGTAGGTCCTTTTTATCTCTGTATCTTCAGTCCCTGAGAACCTGCTGGGCACATAGAGGTACTCAATAAATATTTGTTCAATAAGCTATTATTTGATTGATGTCTATCATCCCCACTATACTCTAAACCTCCATGAGGAAAGGGACGTGCCCTGTTTTTGCTCACAGTTTTATTTCCAGGGACCAGTGTTCAATAAATATGTATTCACTTTGCAGGAATACAATAAAGATGTATTACACAAATAAATTAATTCCTCTCTACTAAATAATACAAAGAAAAAAATCATTCTTTCATGATAATTGTACAGAATGGCAATATAAGAGCAATAGTATTGTAAACAAGAATTAAACAGACACCACAAAGATGGTGGTGATTCATTTATGTGGTTAGAAAGAAAGAAAAAGAATCTGAAAAATATGAACTTGGGTTTTCTTTATATTTCTCCAGTTATGGCAGCTCCAATTCAAGCATATGAAAATGAACCTGTATCATAGATCACCATCATTCACTTTAGAAAAAAATAATTTATTATAAAACAGAAAAAAGTGAATACTCCAAGTAAAAAAGCTCGAGTAGCTATCAACCATTCCTATCTAGATAAGTGAATGTATTTTTTCTTTAAAAACGAGGATATCAGTATAGTTTATTTTTTATTTTTGTTAGAATCTATTATCTCTTAATATTTAATTTATTAAAAATGTAATTAAAGTAATTTTATAAACGATATTAAAATTTTTACGATTTACATAATTTTGTCACATAATGAATTTTTCAGGAGAACTGAAAACAATCAAAGATTTAATACTATGCCCTGCTTCTCCAGCAGTGTCAATAGGACATGCATATTAGATAATTTTTTCCAAGTGTGAGAGGTATTGCATTTTTCCACTCACACTGTATTTTGCTTTCAACTAACAGTATGCATTAGCAAGGAGGTGGGCCAAGGTTAAGGGGGCAAGCATGACTAAATAAAGTGGCCCACACAGGAACTGAATTAATGAGTGTGACTTCATACATATGGTGCTTTAATCAACCGAATTCAACAACCAGTTAATTAAAGATCTAAAATTCTCTAACATTCACACTCCTCTAACCTACAAATCAACCCATTCATTGTCTCTGCATCATAGAAATGCTTTTGATTGAGGAATGAACTTAATTAAGTCAATACCATAAAGCAACCATAAAATATTGTCATATAGTTTTTCCTAATTGTTTTACTCAGCAGAACAAGAGCATGCAAAGAAAATTGTCGCCTTCCCAAACTGACAATTTCATGAATGATAGGAACAGCAATATTAACACAAAGAGCAACGTGATCTGATTAGCTTGAAGCAGCAGCCTAGCGCAATAGTTAGAAAGGCAAATTGGGTTTCAGACCCTGAAGGGTTCGGATCCTGACTCTGCCTCTTATTGCTGTGTGACTCTAGGGCAACTCAGCTATAATTTCCTTATCTAACAAAATGGAGTAATGATATTATCATGAGAATTAAATGACCTGATGAGGTTAACTGCCTGGTTTACAGTAACTACTCAATGCATTTTATTATTACAGGCATAGAACTCTGGTAGCTGTTTCAAGGTCAGATTAGAAGAGATCAAGAATGAAGGAAAGGGAACTAGCAAGAGGGTTGTGGCAATAATCCAGGTCTGAAGAGATGAGAGAAACCCCCAACACAGATTTGAGAGATATTCAGGAGGTAGAATTGATAGGTGCCTGGCAGGTAGAGGTAGGAGGGCCAGGGGCAGTGGCTTGCAGGGAAGGGGTGACTAAGAAAGAAGAGTCTAACATGGTTTTGTGAAGAGGATATTCTACAGAGTTCTGGAAAGGGGGAGGTGACAAAGCAAGAGAAGGTTACATGAAGGCAGCATAAAGTATTACCTGTATCCTAAAACCCAGGGTTCCCAGACTCAGGACTCTGAATCCCTGAGAATTAAAATTATCATAATAGATAAGTAAATCTATATGAACTCCACCCTATCCTTGTAAATTAAATAAATACTATTCCACTCATACATTTTACCACCTTTTTTCTAATTCAGGTCAAGGCTGTAGTAATTAAAAAATTACAAATTCTTACACAGATATTTCTAAAAAGTAACATTTTGTTATTATTTATATTTTTTAATTGTCAAATATCATAAGCGATCTTTTGGTAGATGGACCAACATATAACTTTTTATTTTCTTTAAGAAGTTTCCTTGTTCTTAAAAATAACAGTAATTACTACACACTCAGTTCTTGAGAACCACTTTCCAATTTCAGAGATTGTTCTGATTACTTGAGATTTAATAAACACAGCCATAATGGAGAAGAATTAAGAGGAAAGCCATGGAATATTCTGCTGCACCTAAACAATGTCATATTTCTTTGGTAATTGTTTTTCTTTGCATCTATTATTTTAGTTGCTGTGACTGTTCCCGTAAATATTTGTACACAGCTGGACATAATTCTGCAGTGCTTATTTCCCTGTTGAAACCTCTACTCAACCCAAAGGACTTCCAACAAATACTTGAATGGAGATTCTTCCAGGTAATTGCAATAGGATCTGTATTCCCCTGTGAAAGAACTAAGCTCGATGAGTTCAGAGGAAACTAACATTAATCTGGAAACAGAGTGAAATGCTAAATAGAGAGATGAGTTGTGAATGCTGCCTGCCTGCCATTTTGACACACCCAGGACATTAGTCATTGGATCTGCATTTTCAGTTAGGTTGTACCCAGCAAAGAAAAGTTGGTATTATCCAAGTCAGTAGGGATATAGGGAAATAATTGCTACCAGGTCATCTTTCACTACCGACTGATTTCGTGGCCTATTTAATACTGCTCCAAAAAAAGAAATAGAGTAAGAAAAAATAACCCACAGTTAGTTGAATAGGATGATGGTTTTATTTATTTTATTTCCTGGAAGCCCAAGAGTATTTTCTATCCTAGTTAGAACAATTACAGTGTGCATTTCCCTTCCCCACCCACCTCACCACCACCATCCTAAGCACACACACAGGCACCCCCACCCCCACCCCCCAGGCACCACATACACTTTTGTTTAGAAATATTTTGGTTCAGTTTAATATTTAGAAGGAATTTTTACCACATGTTATGCATTGTCAGCTCTACATCTGTTTTTTAAAACTAAGGTCAGTGCTTATGGACTTTTGTTCTTGGTGAAAATAGTAGAGATAAATTTGAGACAAGGTCTGATTACTACTCCACCAGAGATCTAAGAGGCCCCCATTTAGCAGAAAATTTAGAGGACTAAGATTCATGAAGCCAGGCTTAAATTCAGCTCTGCCACAGCTGCTGCCCAATCTGAAGCCAGTCACTCTGGTAATCTGGGCTTCTGATTACGGGCACAAAATAAAACATTAACACTAGGTGAAACCTACAGTCTCCTGGAGCTATTGAATTCATTGCTTCTCTGAGATACTTGCCCCTTCATTGAAAATCCTGCACATTTGCTGTTTTTCCAAATAGGAGACTGCCAAGCTCAGCACCATTCTGGGCCCAAAAAACTACCTAGACTTCACTTATAAAATACACATGTATATCCTTTTTTGCCTTACCCTATGATGAGAAACTAATTCAAACACTTATTTTGCCAAAGAAGTATGTGTGGAAAATGCATATGAAAATATGAGTAGGACAAAGCTACACATGCATACTGTATCAAAACTCCTGGTTGACTCAATAAAACCAAGGAAATACCTGAAATGTTTATTGAAGGGAAAATTGGAATAAAGGATTCTTTCCATCAAAAGGGTTAGGGAGTTTAAAACAGAACAATAGTTACCAAAGTGTGTACCACAAGATGTTAAATGTGTCCCTGTATAAAAACAAAAAGGAAGGGGTGGTTATTTGTTCAACTTAGTTTGGTAATAGATGAGTTAAAGAGTTTTTGTTTTTGTTTTTGTTTTTGTTTTTGTTTTTTGCTGCAGGACCTCTGAGAATATGGTTTGAAGCCTTTCTTAGACTCACTGACCATGGAACCCTTCTTTTCCAGAACATGTCATGGGGTCACTCTAAAAGAAAGACCCCATAAGACATACTGTCTGAGATAAGTTAGGGAAAAAAAATATTGAGAAAACATATCAGTCTTCTCTCTGATATTTACTAATGAGTTGACATACAATTTTTAAGTCACAACCAAATTTGATGTCTTCTTGAGATTTTATTCATCCGGGAATAAAATCTTTGTTTCAAAATGACATTTGTCAAATGTCTAAATTGGTATTCAAAATCCCTGCTATTATATTTCAATACAAATATGTTATGTGTACCTTTTGAAAGTGGGGTTTGATATTTATGGACTGACAAGCTAAATAGAAGTAGAAGAAAAATGATTTCTAAAAAGTGATCTATGTTTGTCTTCCATGGAATTTTTTCCATCTATTTAAAAAGAAGTTCCTTGGCCAATTCTGGCATCTCTCAGGAAACTACAAGCCAGGGTAAACCAGGAGCCTGCTATAACACTTCATTCTTATGCATCATTTAAAAACTATGTATGCTTTGTGTGATTCCAGTAACACTAGGCATACTGAGAATGGGGGTTATGTTAGGACCCCATAAACAATGCTCCATCTCATCATTTAGGCTTGATGAACAAAGGAACCTTGTAGAAAAGAGAAGTCATATTTTAGAATAAGGTATTCCACTTTGTGAAAAAGTTAAAGAGTTCAAGCCTACAATCACAAAGACAAGAGAGACTCTATAAAACAATACCCCTACTTTAAAAAATCAAGATTGATTTTATTGCAGATGTGATGGTTGAAAAAGCTGTGCATGATCAGCAAGCGTATGATGTACTACTATAAAAAATGAGAGTCCTCTCTCTCTAAGACCTAAACCAAAGGAAAAGTCTCAAACTTAGTACAATAAACAGATTTTGTTGGGATATTGGGGGTAAAGTGTATCAGTTTAAGGCTCAACAATATTCACAACAATATAGTGTGCACTCTAGGAAGTATTACAGAGGAGACAAGCTCCTCCTAGATAAAACTACAGAAAAAAAGAGAATTGAGACATGTATATTTTGTCCAAGGATGATGTGGCAAAATCAAAGGGAAGGTATAACTATGCAGACAGCACAGTGTCAGTCACATATACTTCTTGTCTCAGAAGTATGAGCTTCCAGACTCATGGCCAAGTACTAGAGCATGGCAGCAGTCAAAACAGGTAAAAACAAGAACAGCTGAAACAGATATACAGATCACAAGGCGACAGCAGCACTGGGGCTAATCTCATCCCCTACAGCAGGAGATATTGGTGTCTAATTCTAAGACAGATTCATCGACACACTCGGCAATAAGCACTGGCAATGTGGGCACAGACACTGCTTCTTCTAGAGTCATATCCATACAGTGGCATTGGTGCAAAGCTGCTGTTTTTGATACCAGAAGGCAGGAGACATGCTATATGTAATCAGGGTAAGAGAGAAATAATATAAAGTATGGGATGCCACTGCGCAGTGGTAAAGATAAATTTTCAGATTGGAGATGACGTAATAATGCTTTAATTATTTATTAGAAATGTAATGGTGGCCCAGAGCTCTCATATAGTGTATAGGAGCAAGGCTAGAGTAATACCAATTTGCAACAATTGTAATATTTTATTTTTATCCCCAGGCTGGTGTGGCCTGAGAATCAGGAATTACTTAAGAAAGGATTGCATAATATTGAAATTGCTTGTATTGGAATAGAGTGCTGGCTGGATGTGGTAGCCTTTATAAGCAATGGAAAATATCATTTAATCAAACTGGCTTAAGTTTGATCCATTGTAAAAGGTTGTGAATTTGATAACCTGTTAAGGTTATCTCCCTAATTGCAACAAATGTGCTAAGGAATGCTGCATTTTTTTTACCTGATTCCCAAAGAACAAAGCACTTTTGCTTAGTCTAGTTCAAGTTTATTATTTCCAACCTGTATATTCTAGAATATAATAAAAATGCATTCAAAACAGCCATAAAAATCATCTATTTGAGTATTTTTAATATTAACAAATAATTTTAATAACGATGTCCTATATTTTTATAACATGGTAGGTTTTCTCAAAGTTCCTTTATTTAATCATATCCTATAAGAAGAGGCATGCTACTCGGCAGATGAGGAGACAAATTTGTTGAACTGGCCAACAACAAGCAATTACTGAGTGATAAAGTTGGGTCTAGAACTGACATCTTAGACCACTAGTTGAAGCCAACTTTTTGCACCATACAAAACCACTTTCTCTCCAACACTTTCTGCAAATCTTTGAGTCACTTCAACAAGTTCAAATGTTATCATGCTTCCAGCAAAAAATCTAAAACAATGGGCTGCTTTAAGTGTTTTTATCAAGAGGCACCAGGCAGTTAAATCTCCCTAGGGATTTAAATTCTTTTAAAGTAAAAGGTGCTTTTTGACTTTTAGTTTTCAAACCATGCTTTATCAGTGCCTTTAATGAAATGAATGCCAACATTGGTTTATTTGCTTCTCTTCTGGATGTTCTTACAAAACAGTGGAGTATTCTTCTCGAGGCTATAATGCTGTTCTTTCCATGAATTGCACAACTTAAGCATCCAGCCGAAGGACAGAAAAGGTATCCCCGATAGAGATCCAGTTATCCTGTGATTTTATGCCTCAAGCAAAACAAATGACCACATTCTAATAAAAACTAATTTATTACAGGATAAAAATGGGCAATAGGAAAAAAAGACTTTCACAACACTTAGAAAGTTTGTTTCTTCCTTGAGGAAGCAATATTGAAGTTATTTCTATAGTTGATCAGTCATACAGACACAAACACATGCACACATGCACACACGCACAAAGGTGTCCAATCTACTTGCTCATAAAAATAATCTCATTAGTCTCAGTGGAGTAATTTACATATGACTTGTTTTTGAAAGTCAACTCAGATAACTAAATCTACTGTAATTCTATCTAAAGTCAGAAATTACATTGGTGATAAAGATTTCCACCATGCTATAATATCTGGAAACTTCCAATTCGTGTTATAAATTCCCAGTTTATGTTACATTTTACTGGTGTAAGTATTTATACATCTCCAACACAAAAGAAATGAAATGGGTTGGGGCCGGCCCGGTGGCACACTGGATAAGTGCGCCGCTTGGGAAGCGCGGCGGCGCTCCCGCCCGAGGGTTCGGATCCCACATACAGACCGGTTCCCGCTCGCTGGCTGAGCGAGGCGCGGGAGCAGCACCGAGGGTTGCAATCCCGTTGCCAGTCCCCAGTCCGGTACGGGGCAACACTGAGGGTTGCGATCTGTTGCCGGACATGGAAAAAGATAAAAAAAAAAAAAAAAAAAAAAGAAATGAAATGGGTATTTTTAATTAAATTATCTTCTTTTTAAAAATGAACTATGCTATAATGTTTGTTCCCGCTCGCTGGCTGAGCGAGGCGCGGGAGCAGCACCGAGGGTTGCAATCCCGTTGCCAGTCCCCAGTCCGGTACGGGGCAACACTGAGGGTTGCGATCTGTTGCCGGACATGGAAAAAGATAAAAAAAAAAAAAAAAAAAAAAGAAATGAAATGGGTATTATTAATTAAATTATCTTCTCTTTAAAAATGAACTATGCTATAATGTTTTCTTTTCCTGATATCCCTTAGTAGATGAATAAAATAATTTATAATAAATTTGTATTTGCTCTGAATTATTACATATTTTTATTCTTTTTTGTTTATTCACTTCCCTTGTGGCTGTACTTTAATATAACTTTATTAAATTCACAGGACAGTTTTCAAAATAAAATATTATATATCCAAGGAAAACTCATATTGAACTAATCCAAAGAATGCAAGAAATGACATTCTTAAAGCTTTGCAAAGGATGCTGTAAATCACACATGAGTCTTTGGCCATCTTCACGATTATACTTGACAGAATTGTTTCAGCCAAAATGTGCAAAATAAAGCGAAGCTTCTTTTACCTGTAATGTTTTAAAAGACATTTTATATGAGAATACAGACACATACTATATATGTATACTTCCATTTATATATATTTAAAAGCTTCTTTTCAGAGAGACCTTCTCTTTGTGATTTTCCCACTTATACAGAAAATACAATTTTACTTTGAATGTAGTAAAACATTCATCGTAGAGAAAGTCTTTAGATAACACAGTACATAGCAAAAATTAGTAAACATCATTTATCCTAAGAAACAGCAAAATCCCTTTGCTTTCCTAAGCCATCTAGAGTTTTGAAGGCCTAAAATTTTAGTCCTGGATTTTCACCTAGTACTTTTTAAGGTTTCCACTTAAAATTATGGAAAGAAATCTTGCAGGTAGAATCTCTTAGAACTGACTTCACAGGCATGTGGTAATTATACAGCAGAATTTCTGCCTTGGGATTAGGGGGAATATATATTTAAAAATATAGCCTCGCTCTAGACAGCAACCATCGTGGAAGTTCTGCAAGCAGAAACAGAACACTTAAATATCTCTTTTGCTCCCTCTGCTGGTTAGTTTCATAGAATAAAGAGTGGGTGCTTTGATCTCAAAATGCTGATTATTTTAATTTTCGCATACTTTCAGAATTTGGATGTCAGGATTTGTCCATTTGTTTTTCTTATGATTGAGATGTTGGGTCTTTGTGTTTCTGAATTATAAATGAGTGAAATATTAGATAGAAAGAAATACCATGAATATGGAAGTTCCATTAGATTAATAGTCCAGAGGTTATAGAACATGACACAAAAGGTAATATATAACATCCTCATCTTAAAGTAAAGCAATCTCATGGATGGAAAAGACACACATATATAAAATTACCTAAGAACAATGCAGTACATAATTAAAGACTAAATTGTATGGTCTTGACTACATGGGGTAGAGTTCAGAATGAAAAAATTTCGTAAACAAGAGACATTAGTTGTACTGAAACTTAAAAATGACTAATACCAAACACAAGCTAAAAGATAACAGGAGTGGTTGCCACAGAAGCAAGATCATCAATAATCTATTCCTTTGACTTCTCCACCCAAACACAACCTTCTTCCCATACACATATCTGCAGACAAAGCAACAACGGCATACTCATATCTGACATAAGAAAATTACCTATATTCCAAATGAAAATATGTGCATCCTCTCCCCAAAAATGAATATCTATATTATAATTTTGAAATTTATAAAATTATTCAGTCACCATAGCTATCCCTGAGAGGATATTCAGTCCTTTTCCAACTAGTTCAGTCACAAGCCAGTTTCAGTATCCTGCTACCTATGGGTCATATAATAATTACCAGTAATGCACTCTCTGTAAGATACTAGAGAAAGACTAAAAGGAGGATCTACTTGAGATTACTGCAGATCTCCTTCTCAATGACACAAATGTTTCTCTCTGTTTAAGAATCTTTAGGTCTATGATATGATTCAGGTTAGGCAAGGTAGAAGGAACAATGAAATTCCAAAGTGGTGGCCACTCAAGTCACTGCCAAACCTAGAGGGTTCTTTACCAATTAAGTGCTGCTATTTGGCCTCAGTCAATATGGGATGCCAATATTTGTGGTGATATCATCCCTATCTGGAGATAATAACTGCAGTCTTTTTAAAGAATGCTGCACTCCCCTCACCAATGGATTTCCTAACGTCTAGTGAAGAAAGTGTTTTCAATATAATCTTGAGGAACAAAGTTGGGGAAAACCCAATCTCCCTAAAGTCTTTGCATTTATCTTTCTACAAGATACCAATTTATTTCTGGCATTTCAACTTCATTTGGCACATCCCATTGATGAGTACAGGCTTCAGGCAACCAGCTAAACAATCCATTAGAACCCACCCAGGTACTCAAGCTAGTATATCGAATCTTCACATTTATTTCTGCATGTCTTGATGGATTTATTCATTCATTCAGCAAATATTTATTCTGTTTTTATTGAATATCAGACATATTTTAGGCATTGGAAATACAGCATTGGATAAAGCAAACAAAACTCCCTGGCTTTTTAGAGTCTCCATTTGGTGGGAGAGGAGGGAAGACAATAAACAAATATTTTTAAATATATAGGACATTTGAAGGTGATTAGCACTCTAAAAAGAAACAGAGCAGGTAAAAGGAGATTGGGAGCATCTTGGTGTGACACTGAGCAAAGTCTTGAAGGAGGTGAAGAAGTGGACAATTTGAATGTCCAAGGGAAGAGCACACCAGGCAGAGGCCACAGGAAGTGCAAAGACTCTGTGGCTTGTTTAAGAACAGAGAGGAGGCCAAGGGTGCCAGAACACAGTGAGCAAGTGAGAGAATAATTGTTAGGGTTATGCTTTAGATGAATTCACAATTTGGGAAATAAAAGTGAATGCAAGTCTTGTTTTCCTCATCCTTACAGCTCAACGGTAGGTTTGTTAACAGTGTGTGCTAAAACTTAACATCTTGTATGAGTATTAGCAAATACTACATAGCAACCAGTTTACTGCTTCTCTAAAGTATGTGGATTAAATTAACAAGAAGAATTTAAACCAGTTCTTTCTATTTTAGTCAACTCATAAGAAGCTTGTCAGTTTCTGATATGATTCTTCCTGTTCTTCACAAACCATAATGGAATTATTGTTGTGAACTAGTTGTGTGTTATAAAGTAGGAATACAATGCTAAAACTTAAGCATCCCAATCAAGGGGAATTAAGATTTCTTTTCAAATAAAGAATTAATCTTCAAAGAGCTTGTGAAAAAGCCTAGCAACATCTTTCAACTTGTCAACAAATATACAAGTATATATATTTTTTGGCTTTTCTATTTTTAACTGGTATGTTTTAAGGGAAACATCCAAGTCATAGGTTTTAAATAGAAAAATTAATTATTGATTTTCCTATAGACAAATAATTAAATTAAAGCTACGTTCTTAAAGACTAGTTTAAAAAATTAAATAAAGAAACTCATTTTATATTTAAAATTTTGTGGATCATCTCAGTGATCAAAACGGGTTATATTTTGTGGAAGCTATAAATAGGCTATAGTATGGAATAAGCACACTCTTATAATCAGTAACACCAATAATCTTCTTTGTGTGTATCTTAGCTTTTATTGTTTATCAGGCATTGTTTATGAAAGTATAGTTGAGATTGAAATCAGTGCTATTTTTCCACAGAAATAGCTCCCCTTCTCTTTGTCAGACATCTAGGATGAGGAGCTGGCGTCTTCGATGTAAGAAGGAGTTGAACAGTGTTAAGGCAGGTTTTCCTCTTTAGCTGGGCTTAGTTCACATCTAGTTTTGAGTGTCTTAAGGGTAGAATCAAGTGTGTTCCTCCACAGGGGGTTGGGATCTAAGTACCTTGTGACAGCTCTCTAATTTCTAATCTAGGCCCAGCTTACTCATCAGAAATCCCATTTCTCTGTTTGCATCACCACCAGATTCCAATTTACCATGATGCCACACTCACAGCCATTAAAAGTTCAACTGGATTCATAGCTCTTTGATGGCTTTAAAGAAAATACAGTTCTGGGCCGGCCTGGTGGCGCACTGCTGTAGTGCGCCGCTTGGGAAGTGCGGCGGCGCTCCCGCCGAGGGTTCGGATCCCACATACAGACCGGCCGCTCACTGGCTGAGCGAGGGGCGGGGGCAACACCGAGGGTTGCGGTTCCGTGGCCGGTCCCGGTCCGGTACGGGGGCAACACTGAGGGTTGCGATCCGTTGCCGGTCACGAAAAAAAGACAAAAAGGATAAAAAAAAAAAAAAAAGAAAGAAAATACAGTTCTTTTTAGTTTACCCAGTGTTTTCTCACTGTTAATTCAAGAGCCATAATCTTTTGTAACCCCCTACATTCTAACTAGAAGCAGAACCAATAGTAAAAAAATGTAAAGGATATTCAGCTAGGCCTAAGGTGATTGCAAAGGATTTAAAAGTTGGGCAGGAACTGTAATATTTCCCTTTTAAATGGATTAGTAGATATTGAAGAAAGAGAAACCTAGAATACACATAAAAAATATCTTATATGATATTACCAAAAAGAGGGTCACTTACTTTAGTCTTGAAATCACACAGAGAGAAAAATTCCTTTTGGCCTTGAATGTTGCAAACATTTCATTATTTTGAACCAGAGATAAATGTGGTGGCCACTTAAGGTATTTTTCAGTTCTATGATTCTAGAGTTGATGAATCTTCATTTCATCCAAATCCCTGCTAAATGTTATATGAACAGGAAGAAAGAGGTGTCACAAGAAGCCGAATGGGAAAGTGAAAGATGAGAAGAATTAATAATTATATTTAAACAGAAGAGAGAAGAAATAAGATGATATTAATAGTCATCATAATACACAACATTCATTGGACAGTTACCACCCACAGGGAACTGTGTGTGCTTTACAAACATTACATTTATTGTATAGAACAAGAAACAGAGATTCAAAAAAATTAAGTAATGTGCCCAAAGTTACACAGATAAGAAGTGACTGAGCCAGAATTTGACCTGAAACCTGTCTGACACCAAAGGATATGCTTTTACTACCACAATGTACTGCCTTTCTAAAATTTTAATGGATCCTTATAGATATGCTTAGCTCTAGCAGTTACAGTCAGTGGTGCAGATTTAGAGGGCCATGTTACCCATAATATCATGTCAGTAAAAGCAAAGATCCCAGTTAATATCTAGTACATCTATTTATACTAGTTTTATAACATTAGATTACATTTTTACATTTTGTAAAAATTATCCTCTTGTCTAAGACTTATAACAGTTTGACTCATTATTTACTTTTTATTAATAGCTAAACTTTTAAAAGAAAATGCTGTTTCCAACAATTCATAGCTTTATGAAGAAAACATATCTTAGATATGAATTTTATGTGCATATGAAGGAGAAATAAAAAGACCAGAAAAAAATAAATTGCAGAGTCCAAACATCACACACACACACACACACACACACACACACACACATCCCTTAAGAAGTCAACCTTCACTGTTAATAATACCAAGGGCCAGTTTCCAGTGACTGGAAACCACTTTTTCTCTCCTTATCTTTCACCCACATTCATGCAGGAACAAAAATTTCATTTGCATCTCACCCTCCTTGAAATTTATTTTTATCACTCTTTCTGCATGGTAACAATATTTTTTTAGTCTAAAGCTTTTCTTTCTTATCTATTCTTCATCTCAAGTTTATTATTCTTTGCATGACTTTATAGTTTCCCATTCCTTCTCCAAGTCATCCTCACTCCTTGTCTACCCCCTGATTTTTGAGATGTTCATCAATCTGTAATCATGTTTGGCAATATGCAGCTTTTAGACCAAACATGACTTATTAACCATACACACAATAAAACTTGTGTATGGGATCAGATAAACTGGAGAAATAAAGAAACAGATGTGTAGAAATCTGGGAGGAGGCATAACCTCTGAGAAAATAAAATTTTCATCTGCCAATATGTTACTCACAATAACTTCTTCATACAACCTATAAATTATTATCAAATGATTTTACTTTATTTTCCTTGGAGACAACATTTTCTAAATTGTTTGGATATTGGTTATTTGGGCTAATCATAATTTTTATCTTAATTCAACATAGTCATTATCATTTCTTTTTATCATTATCAAAGTAAAAGCTGGTAGTTTCCCGGATCGGGGGGGGGGGGGAGGGGAAAAAAA
>NW_007728587.1:28509-32141 GCF_000696425.1 Galeopterus variegatus
GGGGGGGGGGGGGGGGGGGGATAGGAAAAAATACCAGACAGTGTTAGCCTAATAGTGGAAGATAAAATAAAATAGATTTACTATTAAATAATGATAGTTAAAGAGTTTCCTCAAATAAATTATTAGCTCCTTTTTTTTCTTTAGAACAGATAAAACTCCCCACAACTGATTGTATAAGACATCATAGACTATCCATAGAAAAGAGGCAGTAGAATACGATAACCAAGATAAGCAGCACTGCTCACACAAATGAATGATGTACATCTGAGTAAGGAAAGATATAAGGTGTTTGTACTCTATTTCAATATGGTAGTTGGAAGCAAGTGTGAAGATGGGAAATCACATTACTCTAAAGCCCTCAAAGTAACATTTACCACAACTCAGCTGCATCTTGCTGCACTGAGTGGTTAAGTTGTTTGAGGACAGTCCTTCTATTAGATCTAGCAAGTGTGCTGTTAATCTAAGACTGCAATCCATATTACAATTGCTTCTGAAAAGAACAGGTAGCAACAAAGTATGTTAACTATCAACAAATATCTGCTGGAAGAGGCCAGTAAAACACAAAACACACACTGAGATCAGCCATGAAGCAGCACAGCATATGTTATGCTGAGACATCAGACCATCTTCACCTTGTCTGAAAGTTTCCCTTATGAAACCTTCCTGATTTATAAACTAAATTGACTGCTTTATGAAAATATCAAGTGTCAAAAGTAAACTTCATGGGTTTTACTCTAAGACAATGTGTGCAGGGGAAAACAGATGGATCTGTGAAAAATCTCTCTAGGACCCAGTATGCTGTGCTCAGGTGTCGCTGAGCTCTCTGCATAATGTGGGACCATGGGACAACCGTGCCACAGTAGTGCTAGAGAAAAACCAAGAGTGGCAGAAGCTGTCACGCTTCCTAAAGACACGCCTGGGAAAATGAAAATGGGGGTTTTCTCAGCAACAATAAGACAGCTTGCTCCAACAAATGGTATTAACCCCAAGAAACATTTATTTATTATTTATGTATTTATTTATTTTATTATTACACGATATATACTTTTCTGCAGCAACAATAAGACAGCTTGCTCCAACAAATGGTATTAACCCCAAGAAACATTTATTTATTGTTTATGTATTTATTTATTTTATTATTACACGATATATACTTTTCTGTGACCCTTTACCAATTTCTCCTTAACCCTTACTCCCCCTAACCCTTTCCCACCTCCCATGGCCTCAGTTCAAGGAACTCTTTTTAACTTCAAGAAAATATGTAACAAGAGAGAAATAAATGGAGCAATGATTCAGGGCACCATCTCATGTTCTGCTCACCTTGTGGCTAGAGAAACTCTTTAGGATGAAAAGATGTTATTGAAACTGAGACTTCTTAAGCTAACCGATAGCTGCAGAAAGTCAGACCCCAATGTCCCCAGGATGTAGCTCAATGTTAGAAATTGCTCCTGAAATTCCTCTCTTTCATTGTTAAATTACACTAAAATGAGCTACTGCAATAGGTACCACTACTGAAGGCAAGTCTCATTTACAAGCCAAAGATATAATAACAGTGCTTGTTCTCAAAGTGATTGTGACTTGTTACATGTGGGACCAGGAGAACAGCCCTATTTTAAGCTTGTCCATGACTATCAGACCAGGTAGAGGAGGCCTAAACTGCACACAGATAGGCTAGAATGCTTAAACAGCAAAACGTGAAGAAAGATAAAGTGGACATATCTTTACCTCCTCTTTATTTTCGGCTACTGAAACTGTGAAAGGAAGAAAGACAGAAATGGGTATTTGTAAATGTAACCCATAAATTAATTTTAAAGGATTCTAAGTATTAGAGGAAAAGCTTCTAAGTGACACTCATCCTAGATGCTATTATTTTACTACTAAAATTCAACTTACATGAGCTTTTTCAAATCAAGGCAATACAGAAAAGAAGGTATTTTGCATTTAACAATAGCCAGAATGCATTCTCACTAAAGCGTGGTAAACCTCCTGCATCAAATGGTAGTAGCTCATAGGAACTGAAACAACTAAAGCATAATGTCAACAACTGTGTTCCATGTAAGCTAGCTCACTGGGACATTAATAGGTATTTCACAAATAGTCTTTCCATGATCAAATAATTTGGACACATTCATTTCATGGAGATGTCCAATGCACATTCACATGTAGTCTTCACTTCCAGTAAAGACTGGAAAGTCCTACATCCAAGTAGCCTGTTTACCTTTGTATAAACTAGTGGTTCTAAAAATTATTTCACCATGAAACTACTTTTTCATGTAAAAATGAAAACCTTTTAGAATAGTGCTCTATAGAATATAATTTTGGGAGCCTCTGCCAACAGTTAGCAGGAGCACAGGGACCTTCAGGAGCTGATGGCAGCCTGCACCAAGAAACAGCAGGAGCACCACTGCCACAGAAACCACCACTGGATGGAAGGTCTGGCACATCCACCATCGCTGAAAGGATGTCCACTGCCACAGTAGCAGCCACCACCACTATGCAGGCAGTCAACTGGCCACTCAACTGCATTGACCCAAGGAGGGTTGCCAACAGAACACAGAAAAATAGATGAGTAAGCACAGACATACAACCCAGTGGCTAACCCAAAGGCAGAATTATGCTGCCCCCCACAGCAGCACACCTGGGGGTGGGAGGTATGTGCACTGCCCACGTGACTGCATTAATCCAGAGAGACACAAACATGGAACATCTGGAGAGTCCAGAAACCCAGGATAGCCAAGTAGAGTAAGGAAGAAAATTCGCAACCACCACCAACCCATCTCCCAATCATGGGAAGCAGGGACCCAGAAGTTGCCTCTGCCTGTAGGAAAGAGGAAAGAGATACCCCACCCAGAGTTACCCATTCAAACTGAGAAGCTCCAGTGTACTCCAGTGCACCCATCGGGGTCATGAGCCAGTACCTGGGGAACCAACAAGCCCACCCAGGGTCACCCACCTCAGCCAAAGAGCAATAGGGCACCCAGGAACTTCTCCCAAGAACTCGAGACCTCACCCACATCCTCAACAACCCAACACAGTGTCACTAATACCAGCAAGGAATCACTAAGTGCCCCAGTGCCAAAGCAAGGGAGGTGCTCACATGCAACTCTGACATTGAATACTGCCAAAGTACTCACATGGAGACTACACTACTGCATCTAATTGGAACCAGTACTAAAACACCCTACTCAGCAGTCAATATAAAACACATCTAAAGGAGGGAGTCTCTCTCCTACAAGCCTACTCCAGAGTAAAAGAAGAAGCAACTGATGATCAGATGACCAGACATCAACACAGACATTCTAGAAATACAAAAAGAAAAAAGAAAAAAGAGGAGGGAGTCTCTCTCCTACAAGCCTACTCCAGAGTAAAAGAAGAAGCAACTGATGATCAGACGACCAGACATCAACACAGACATTCTAGAAATACAAAAAGAAAAAAGAAAAAAAATCAAGAAAATATGACACTACCAAAAAAATACAGTAATTCTCAAATACCAGATCCTATTGAGCAAGATACCCTTGAAGTGACTGAAAAGGAGTTCTGAGTAATAATCTTAAGGAAATTCACTGATATATGAGAAAACTCAGCTACACAACATAATGAAACAAGAAAAAAAAATCCAGAATATGAAG
>NW_007728587.1:32918-36386 GCF_000696425.1 Galeopterus variegatus
GTTTTGTTTTGTTTTGTTTTAAGCTGCTAGCATTTAAGGAAATCTTTGTCAAAACACTACGTGATTGTGGAGTATGCATAAAGCAAATGTATTTCACAGGGCCTGGTTTTCCAAAGCCTTGCAGTTTCAAATATTAACTTTGCAAAAGACAGAAAATTTTCCCCAGGCTATAGTCTCTGTTGTAAGATAAAGAATTGTAACACAGCAAGGTTGCTGGCTCAAAGACAGACAGGTTACTGATTGATATGTAAAGATATTGGGAAATTGCTGTAAGAAGAGAATGTTTGCTAAAATCAAGCTTTTGTTGGTGGATTGACTTAACTTCTTGAAATCTGCCTTATGGAATATCACCTTGCTTGCTTCACTGAACGTTACCAGCTTCTATTGTTAAACTCATTAAACTATACTTAGCAAAAACCCCACCTATGTTCTCTTCCTGTAACTTCCTGGTCTGGAGAATAAATGAGGGAAGAGATTTCAGTATTAATTTCCCCAATTCAGTATTAATTTCCTAAATGGAAGGAATGCATCTCTCTTGAAGTTTCTGGGAGATTAACCCCTTTCAGGAGTTCTCACTGCTCAGAAGAGATGGGCTTTGAGAAATCTTTGGCCACTCTATCACCCAGGGGGAAAGGGGTGACAAATCTGTGGGAGGCAAAGCAACAGCACATCTGGTGAGAGCCTTGGTGTTGGTGACAGTGACAGCAGAGTATCACATTGCATAAATGGTGGAGTTGGTAGAGCAGAGAGAGATAGAGTCTCTTCTTTCTTCTTTTAAAGTCCTCAGAACCACATCACTGACAACCATTTTTATTCCATTCACTATAGCATGGTCCTACAATCAAATCACCTCTTCAAGGCTCCACCTTTCAATTACTATAATATGATTTCCCACCCTCTTAACAGTCACAGTGGGGACTAAGTTTCTGATAAATAAAACTAGGGGGATACACTTCAAGTTTCACTGAGTTTTGGGGGGACATAATTCAATCCACAATACTCACCTCACCTGCAAAGACACACACATAATGAAGGGATGGAAAAAGATGTAACAGGTAAATGGAAACCAAAACTAAGCAGGAGAAGCTATTCTTAGATGAAATAGACTTTCAACCACAGACCATAAGAAGAGACAAAGAAGTCCACTTATAATGATAAAGGGATCTATCCAGCAAGAAGACAAAACAATCATAAAAATGTATGCACTCAGTATCAGAGCACTCAGATATATAAAGAAAACAGTATTAGACCTAAGGAAAGAGATAGACCCAAATACTGTAATACCTGTGAACCTGAATACCCCTCTCTCAACATTGGGCAGATCATCTAGGCAATAAATCAACAGAGAACACCAGACCACACTTTAAACAAATTAGAATTAGCAGATATCTACAGAACATTTCATCCAACAACTACAGAATATACATTCTTCTCATCAGCACATAGAACATTCTCCAGCATAGACCAGATATTAGGTCACAAATCAAGTCTCAAAAAATTTTTAAAAATTGAAATTATTTCAAGTATCTTTTTATACCACAATGAATTAAAACTAGAAATCAATAACAAGTGAAATTCTGGAAACTATACAAATACATGAAAATTAAACAACATGCTCCTGAATGAACTATGGCTCCAAGAGGAAATTAAACAGGAAATCAAAAAATTTATTAAAACTAATAAAAATAAAGATACATCATACCAAAATCTGTGGAGTGCTGCAAAAGCAGTACTAATAGGGAAGATTATTGCAATAAATGCTTACATTGAAAGATTAGAAAGATTTCAAACAACCTAATGATACACATCAAAAACTAGAAAAGCAAGAACAATCCAATCCCAAAATTACTAGACTAAAAGAAATAATAAAGATCAGAGGAGACTAAATGAAATAGAGACCCAAAAAATGATGCAGAAGATCAATGAAACAAAAAGTTGGTTTTTTAAGAAGTTAAACAAAATAGACAAAACATCAGTGAAGCTAACTAAAAAAAGAAAAGAGAAAACCCAAATAACAAAAATCAGAAATGAAAATGGAGCCATTATAACCAATACCACAGAAACACAAAGAATTGTTAGAAATTATTATGAACAACTGTATACCAAAAAACTTGAAAATCTGGATACATTTCTGTACATATACAAACTGCCAAGACTGGAACAGGAAATAGGAAACTTGAACAGACCAATAGCAAGCAACAAAATTGAAGCAGTACTCAGTAGTCTCCCAACAAAGAAAAGTCCAGGACAAGATGACTTAATTGCCAAACTCTACGAAACCTTTAAAGAGAAATCAATTCAAATTCTCTTCAAACTATTCAAAAAAATTGAAACAAAGGCCACTCCCCCAAACTCATTCTACGAGGCCAGCATCACTCTGATACCAAAACCAGACAAAGATACAAGAAAAAAAGAAAACTGTAGGCAATGTATTTGATGAACATAGATTCAAAAATCCTCAACAAAATGTTGGTAAACAGAATATATCAACACATCAAAAAAATTATATACAATGATCAAGTGGGATTCACTCTAGAGATGCAACTATGGTTCAACATATGAAAGTCAATAAATGTGATACACCACATCAACAAAGTCAAGGACAAAAACCATATGATTATCTCAATAGACAGAGAAAAAGCACTTGACAAAATTCAACATCCTTCATGATAAAAGTTCTCAGCAAATTAGGCATAAGATGGAAAGTGTCTCAGCAAAATAAAACCCATATACAAAAATCTCACCATGAATATCATCCAGAATAGGAAAAAGCTCAAAATTTTTCCATTAAGAATGGAAACAAGACAAGGATGCCCACTCTCACCACTCCTATTTAACATAGAATTGGAAGTACTAGCCAGAGCAATCAGGCAGGAGTAAGATAAAGGGCACACAGATTGGAAAAGATGAAGTCAAACTGTCCATGTCTGCAAATGACATGATCCTATATACAGAAAAACCTAAAGACTCTACAAAAATACTCTTAGAGATGATAAATGATTTCAGTAAAGTTGCAGGATACAAAATCAACACACAAAAATCAGTAGCATCTGTTCACTCCAGTACAAACTAACAGAAAAGAATCAAGAAAGCAAGCCTATTTATAATAGTTAACAAAAGAGTAAAATACCTAGAAATAAATTTAACCAAGGAGGTGAAAGATCTCTGTAACAAGAAATCACTGCTGAAAGAAATGAAAGAGGACATAAAAAGATGGAAAGATATTCCATGCTCTTTGATTGGAAGAATTAACATTGTGAAAATGTCCAATGTCCATACTACCCAAAATGATCTACAGACTCAATGCAATCCCCATCAAAATACCAATGACATTCTTCACAGAAAAAAAAAAAATCCTAACATTCATATGGAACAACAAAAGTCCCCTAATAGACAAAGCAATCCTGAGCAGCAAATAAATAAATAAAGCTGAAGGTATTATACTACCTGACTTCAAATTATACTACA
>NW_007728587.1:37681-38665 GCF_000696425.1 Galeopterus variegatus
AAAAACAAGTAACTGGGTTAAAAAATAGGCAAAGGAGCTGAATAAACATTTCTCAAGGGAAGGATGGCCAACAGACACATGAAAAAATGCTCAACATCACTAAGCATCTGGGAAATGCAAATCAAAACCACATTGAGATGATTCCCCCTCCCAGTTAGACTGGCTAATACCAAAATGACAGAGAATAATAAGTGCTGGTGAAGATGCAAAGAAAGGGGAGCCCTCCTACACTCTTTGTGGGGCTGTAAATTAATGCAGTCATTATGGAAAACGGTATGGAGGTTCCTCAAACAACTACAGACAGACCTGCCATACAATCCAGCAATCCCACTGCTGGGTATATACCTAAAGGAATGGAAATCATCATGTTAAAGGGATACCTGCCCTCCCATGTTTATCACAGCTCTATTTACAATAGCCAAGAGTTTGAACCAGCCTAAATGTCCATGGATGGATGACTGGATAAGGAAAATGTGGTATACAACATAATGGAATACTACCCGGCCATTAAAAAAGAATGAAATTCTGCCATTTGCAGCAACACGGATGAACTTAGAGCAATTTATGTGAAAGGAAATAAGCCAAGCACAGAAAGAGAAATAACACACGTCCTCACTCATAAGTGGAGTTAAAAATAAATAAAAAAATAAATTTTAAAAAGAAAGAAAGATACAACAATCACAATAATTCATGGAGCTAAAAATAAATAAAAATAATAAATTTTAAAAAGAAAGAAAGAAACAACAATCACAATAATTCATAGAACTTGCAAAAGAAGAGAATTGAACTGAGGCTACCAGTGGTGAGAATTGGGGAGGGAAAGGAGAGGTTAGTGAGAAATTGGTAAAGAACCGCAAAGAATGATTACATTGTATAATATTTAATGTACTAATTATTCTGATTTGAATATAACATATTACGCACAGGTATTGATATTCAGCACTGTACCCCACACATATGTACAATCAATTATGTTTCCATTTA
>NW_007728587.1:39307-58778 GCF_000696425.1 Galeopterus variegatus
CATTCAGCCAATTTTTTGAAGTGGCTACATGTTTCTGTGTGTTAAACAGACCAAGTTTTCTGTTGACTTAGAGTCTTTGTATTCACTCTCCTTTGTCTGGAATGTCTTCTCCCAGGGATTCCTATGGGTTATTTCCTCACCTCCTTCAGAACTCTTATCTGTGAGGCACCTGACCTATATCTGTGAGGCACCTGACCTATGAGCTCTTCCATGATCACCTTATGTAAAATAACAACAGTCCCCACCCACTTACCCAAAATAGCATTCTCTGCTGTTTTTCTCCACAAGCACCTATCATCATCTTACATACTATGTGTTTACTTCTTATTTGCTTACTGTCTGTACCCCTATAGAATTTAAGGTCTGTGAAGGCTTGTTTGTCTTGTTCATTGCTGTCTTCACTTTCTTGAGTAGTTCCTGACTCATAGTTGGTATTTATAAATATTTGAATAAGCAGTTCAAAGATAAATGTCTTCTTTTCTCCTCTTTTCATTAGTCTCCAAGGGATAAAAGTGATCACTAGATTCCATTTTTAAGTCACGATTATTGTTCTTATCCTGTTATTTTTCTAAAGATGTATTAAAACGTCAAGATGAAATTTAAACCCTTGCCTTAAAATTCAAACCTACAACATTAATATAAGTATTTATTCCTTATCAATCACAAATTTATCCTTTGTTCTCTTTCTCCATACTTTACACAAAGCATCCACCATTAATTAACTCAAAAACATTTCTCTAGATTAAAGATACTTACCCTCACAAATTTTCCTTCATTCTTTAAATTTTAAACAGAATAGTAATATGGGACTTTATCTTTAAAATCATTAGACTCCTCTTTATCTCATATAAACTCCCAACTATGCAAGTAAGCAAACAAATATGTATAAACTGCTCAGTGAACATGTTTTCTATACATTCCCCTTATCTATAGAACAGATTCACCTTCGCCCAGAGTAACAACTTGTCGGACTTCCTCCAACCCTTTTATCCAGCCAATCCTGGGCTGCATCACCCTTGGAATTTTTCTTTTATATTCTCATGTCAATTACTTACAAAAGCCCACAGTGCCCCAGATCTCCTACTAACCTCTCCAAGACCATGGCACCACAGACACTCAACACATAAATAAGTAACCTATACGTTAATGGCTCTTTGTAAATATAATGCCACCTTTCGCTATGCTAGTTTTGCAATGTATAGTTTCAAAATGGTATCGTTTATCTGCATTTACCTTGGCACACAAGACAGATTCTATTTTAAATTTCTACAACAGAAGTCAGTATCTTTTCTAAAAAGGCCATCCTTTGCGTGTGTGTGCAATAAAGGAATTTTAAAAATAGCTCCAGCCTCTTGACATTTATGTACCCACTTATATTCCAGTCGTGAGTATCACCCTCAGTGATCCATACACCCATATAATCAATGGCTTCAATAGCTATTTTCATTAATAGAATATCTTTGTTTCCACATTAATCATGTGGAACTTAATTTTTGCTTTAATTGCAGCAATGAAGACTTATGCAGTGATATTCAGAGATATGCCAGTGCTGGATCAGTTTCTGCTCCCAATGTTTAAACATTTATTAAGCACACATTATGCATATGTAAGGCACAGCAAAATACCCATCTCTAGTACATAAAAATTTATGTGTTCATCCACATAACTCTCCAATTAAGGAATATTATTATCCTTTGTGACATATCAGTATTTCCACTTTAGAAATGAATGAAGGATAGAGGCTTGGGTGTATGTAGCTCTCATAATATTAAGAGATATAAGAAGTGCCCTTCTGCAATGGCTGAAAGATGCCTTTGTGACATATCAGTATTTCCACTTTAGAAATGAATGAAGGATAGAGGCTTGGGTGTATATAGCTCTCATAATATTAAGAGATATAAGAAGTGCCCTTCTGCAATGGCTGAAAGATGATGTTAATGCGTAACATGGGAAGTTCAAACAACAATGATTGTAATTGGTACGAATCCTTAGTTATCTATTCAATAGCCTATCCCTGCTCCCAGGTCAGAGAGTCTAAAATGATAGAAACTCATCTTTCCAGGCTTCTTTGCAGTTCAAGGTGGCCATGAGACATAATTCTGGAAAATAATATGCAAAGGGAAATCTGAATTGCTTCTGGAAAATATTTTAGCCTTAAAAATGGGACACAGACTTGCAGTGATCCCATCTCCCTTCCACCCCCTTTCCCTCTCTTTCTACTTTAGATGCCATCACATTAGGACTGATGCCAGGAACTGCAGTAGCCCTCTGCAATCATACTTGAGCCAAAGGACAGGGTTGACATCCTGAGCAAAACTGAAAGTGCATAGATTCTTTGCTGGCATCACTGCACCGGTGAACCATCTCTTTACTGCCTGCCTCTGGGCTTCTCATTCACCAAATTAAACATCCCAATCAATGGTTTAAGATGCCTTTTTCGGTTACCTGTGGTCAAAAGCAGTCTTTCTGATTTATTGGGCATCCATTTTCAGATGGACCTAGTCCTTTAGCACTAGATTCAGAAAACATGGACAAGAGTCATTTTGAAACATCCCATGTGACAGAGGGAGAACTGCCAATGTATGATAATCTAGCCTGTAGTATATTCAGCTCGTTGGTGTACTGAAGCTTTTATAAAGATAGATCTTGGAGTTTGTAGAATGAAACTAGCCAGCTGTTCTGTGTTGCAAACATCCTCTTACTCTTTCCCACTGCATCTCAGAGCTTGAATTTTCACATGGCAAAATATAGCACAAAAAATCACTGGATGCACATTGAAGAATATTGGAGAGATCCAGAAAGGGATGACTTTTTCTTCTTGTCTAAGATGTATTATTGCTGTTTATCTAAATGCATAGATACTATTCAGTATCCTTTCCTGAGCATAATAGGGTAACTTATAACCCTTTTGTACTACTATAACAACATGGTCCAGTAATAGAGATGAAAGAGTAATGACAAAATTTTATTCTTTCAGCGATCTTCTGGATTTTTCCATGCCAAATGCAAAATATCTCTTTAAGTTCAGGGCATTTTACACAGTTTCCATTTATATGTGCCCAATTTTAATATGTAATTTAGAAACCTGGAAACAAGGCTAGAGTCTTTTGTTTTGACTCTTTTGTGTCCAAAGTAACTCATATAACTCAAGTCATATTTGCCATCACTTGCTGGATTTTCTACTGATAAAAGGAAGTTTATTTTTCCCATCTCTCGGATCTCCTGGACGACATTGAGGTGTTACGGAAATAAAATACTGCTATTTTTACTAGAAAATCAGCTCAAATTTGAGTTCTAAGTGTATAAATTTGAAAGTATTATGTTGTCTATGCCTCCTAAAAATATCAATAACAAGTAGCATGTACTGTAAACTGACTGTATGCCAGGCATTTGCCAGGCCATTTCACATAAGATAAATTCACATTTGATAAATATTTATCAAATTCATATTTATACAAGGCCTTTCCTTCCAGATGTTTATACTAATACTCCATTTGTATTTTCATGTGATAACTTGAAGGCAAGTTCAATCATCCCTCGGTATCCATGGGGAATTGGTTCCAGGCCCTCCCCCGTATAACAAAGTCCATAGATGCTCAAGTCCTTCACATAAAATGGTGTAGTATTTGCATATAACTTACACGCATCCTTCCATATACTTTAAATCATCTCTGGATTGCTTATAATACCTAATATAATGTAAATGATGCATAAATTATACTGTATTATATATGGAATAACAACAAGATTAAAGTCTGTATGTATTCAGTATACATACAATTTTTTTTCCCGAATACTTTCTATCCTAGATTGGTTGAGTCTATGTGTGCAGAATCCTCCACGGATATGGAGGCTGACTGAATTATTTTTCTTTTACATATGGAAAAACTGTGAAAAAGTTCATGCAAAAATGAAAGCAACCGCTTGCTGTTGTACGGAAGCCAGGAGGCAGAACCAAGTCCAATATCATTACATGCTTCTAATTTTTTCTCATTAAACACTTTCTCTGAAATTATAACACATTATATTGTTAAGCATTAGCATTCTTAAAAGTACTTTTCCATACAGTATCTCATTTGAAATACACAATCACCCTCTGATATATATACTTGTATGTTTTCAAGTGGGACAACAATATTTTGACTCATTTTCAAAAGTAAATATAATCCCATTTTTAAGATAAAAAACTGACTTTAAAAGATGTTGCAGTGACTTACTCAAGTTCACATAGCCTCAACTCTGGACTTCCAGTAGTCACCTTATGCTCTTTTCCCCACAGAACACCACAACAAAAATTTTACTCTTTCCTTTTCTATAAAAATTTAAAAATATACTGTTCCCATCTCTTAAAATCACCAAGGAATTTTCTCTAGACATCAATATCTCTCTACTTCTCTCTCTTTATAAGTTAGAGCTATAAACACAATGAGACTCGCTTTGTAGTCAGCATATCAGCTAAAAATTCTAAAACTGTCCTTCAAAACAGTCACCTTGAAAATCTTTAGTCCCATTACAAGCATACATCACTGATCAAAACACATTTAAAATGCTTTGGGAGTTACTTTGAAAACCTGGTTACAAGCCACAAAAATATATCACTTTCTTTACTTAACAGTTACACCTCATTTTTTAAAAAATTAGTAACAATTTAATCACTCACTTTCTTTACCAGAGGAGGCTCTGATTTCTTTGGACATTTCCCAAATATAATATTTTTGCTCAAAGTATGAAAAATTTTTACGAAAATTAGTAACAATTTAATCACTCACTTTCTTTACCAGAGGAGGCTCTGATTTCTTTGGACCTTTCCCAAATATAATATTTTTGCTCAAAGTATGAAAAATTTTTACTGTTAAGTACAATTTTTAAGGTTTGCCATGGTCCTGTGGGACAATTCCACAAGAGAAATTTCAAGAATGACTTGTCCAAAGGCAGTGTCACTGAAATGAATATGGAGCTTGCCAAGGTGATGTGTTTGAGGGGACTAACTTTCCCTGAGAGTATAAGTTTTGAAATTTTATCCAAAAATAAGTTTTATTCAAAAATAAATTAGTCACATGTCATGTACTATATGAGTTTGTATAAACACAATGCCTAAAGAGGGATTTTTACATAGATTTTTGTCTAAAAAGGGGAAGCCATTCACATGGCAGCCAAAATTAAGTCCTCTAGAGGGTGATTTTCTGAACTAGAAATGATTCAATTGCCAAATAACTTCTGTTTCTTACAATTTAGCAAGTTGCAATTCAATCTACCAATTTTCCTATTATGCCACTTTTAAGAGAAGAGATCATTTTAACCCCAGTAGAGCATTTCAGTAAATTGCCCATGATAGAAACACTAAGGATGTGTTATAACATCTCTTTCCTCTTGCAGAATGAATACCTTTCTGAGATTTTGACAAGTTAATGAAGCATCTCTCTCCCATCTGAGAAAGTCAGTTGGCATTCCTTCATCAAGAAGTAAGCTTCCAAGTGTTTCTTCATTTGACCCGCAAAACACCTTATAACACTTTTCTTATGAGTGATGTCAACTGGCATGTAAGCCACTTGGTACATTCCCAGACCTTTTAAAAATAATTCCATCACATTGGCTAATCCTAGGGGGTCTCTCCAGAACTAAGTGCACTTGTAAAACTATTCATAAAAAGGGTCTCCTATTTCTGTCTCTACTTCCTTTAACACCCTAGTTATATTTTACTTGGACCAAGAAATACGGCAAATCTCAAAGCTTAGAATATTGGTCCATTTTTCAACTGCTTCAAGGAGCCTGTTCTCTGCACCCTCATTCTTCTTACTAATAAATTTGATTAAGGTAAATTCCCCTTTGTGAAACCAGAAACCTAATTTTTCTGCTATATTCCCAATGCTTGCATTTGGTTTCAGTATCCATTAATTAACCACTTGGATCTTTAAAAGTCCTCACCTCTTTTTTCTAGTCTATGTATATGTTCTTTAAAAACCTGTCAGCAGTCAGTTGAACTGTTTAGTCTTGCTTGAAATTAACTTTCCATTTTTATTGTTCCAATAATTTGGCAAGTTTTATGGCTTTGTAATAAATCCCCAGAGCCCTTTGAACCTGTTTTGCTTTTTTATGTTTGTGCTTGATGTGTTTCCTTAGCAACACATCGATTCTGCTGACTGTTCCATGAGATTTAACGAGTAAACATGCCCAAGACATGAATATGAAGATGACTGTCATGGGTTGTGATGTTTTGATAATCTCCAAAATGGTTTTTAAATTATGGTTGTAAACAGAAGACTTTTTTAAAAATTTTTTTTATTTAACTTCTCAGTATGCATTGTAGTTGATTTTCATGTCACTTTACCCGTTCCTCTTTCCCTCTCTCCCTCTCTTCCCTCCCCCCACAACTACATCACATCTGCTCACTTGTCTTAACAAGTTCAAGGAATTGTTGTGATTGTTGTGTCTAACAGAAGGCTTTTTTTAAATTCAACCTTATTTTCAGTCAACCAGTGTGCTTCTTGTATGTCTTTGATTCAGTTCTACCTCCTTTACTAACAAGTTTTTAAGACTTGGTTAGTTAATAAGGTCATGGAAATATTACAAAAGGAAGACTTTATCAATTTCAGAAAAACAGTGGTTTCTACAAATCCCATTACTTTAGTCAACAAGCTTTTTAAACCAGTGAATTAATCACACTAAAACCTCATATTGTCATTTGACTGCAGAAATACTGTGCATTTATTCATTCATTCAACAAATATTAATATAGCAATGCTGTATGTGGATTTTTGAAATTGCATAGTATTCATTACTGCAAATTTTGCTTGATTTCTTGTAGGTTTTTACACTATGCTAGTATTTGTGGCTCCTATAGAATGGGCTCCCCTCCCAAAAACAAATGGGGTAATTTCTAGTAGTTCTCTAGGGCAAAAGCAGTTAATCAACAAATGACATTCCCTTCCTTTACAACCTCCTTAATGATTCAGATGACTATCACTTACATGGACACCCAAATTACAGTTTGATTTTTTTTGAAAAAAGATCATCTCAAGTTCTTGTGAGTTTTCTAGGGATGGAATGTGACATGGTGGAAAGATCACAGACTTACCTGAGTTCAGATCTTCGCCATGTCCCTTCTTGTGTGACCTTGGGCAAGTACGTAATCTCATTGAGTCTCAGTTTCCTTATGTGCAATATGTGGGTTATTGTGCTGATTATAAAACATATATAACGTACTTGGTATGTAGCTGAGATAAAAGTTTCCAGCAAAAATGTGTTCAGTTCTATCAGTTCTTGCTTCACATATTTTGAAGCTGAGTTGTTAGCTGCATAAACGTATAGAATTGTTATATCCTCTTAGTAAACTGATCCCATTATTGATATGTAATATCTCTCTATTTCTGATACTGTTCCTTGTTCTAAAGTCTACTTTGTCTCATATTAGCATAGTGTCTCTTGGCTTCCTTTCATTAGTGTTTGCTAGATATATCATTTCCCATCCTTTTAGTTTAACTCACCCGTGACTTTATATTCAAAATTATGTCCCTTTTAAATAGGACATAGGGGCTGGCCCGGTGGCGCACTGCTACAGTGCGCCGCTTGGGAGCGCGGCGGCACTCCCGCCGAGGGTTCGGATCCCACATACAGACCGGTTCCCGCTCACTGGCTGAGCGAGGTGCGGGCGCAGCACCGAGGGTTGCGATCTGTTGCCGGACACGAAAAACGACAAAAAGGAAAAAATAAATAAATAAATAAATAAATAAATAGGACATAGATGGGTCTTGACTTTATTCAGTTTGACAGTTTGCTTTTTACATGTGATATAATTGCATATGCATTTGTATATTCACATATAATTATAAATACGGTTTGGTTAAAATTTTCCCATCTTTCTAACAGTTTTCAATGTTCCATCTGTCCTTCGTACCTTGTTTTTTTCCTGATTACTTTTAAATTAAGTATTCCATTTTATCTTTACTGTTGGCTTATCAGCTATATATACATATTTTATCTTTTTAGTGGTTATTCAGGGTTTACAACAAACATCTCTAACCTATCACATGCTAACATCAAGTGACATATCATTACACAAACTGTAAAAAAGTTCATGGCAGTAAAAAAGCTCCTTTTCCCTCTCGTACTCTTTGTGCTATATATTGTCATGCATTTTACTTCCATATATGTCATAAACCCCACAGTATATTGGTATTATTTTGGCTTTAAATAATAAATTCTCTTTTAAACATACTTTTAAATAAAGAAAAAATATTTTATATTTACCGACCTTTTACCACTTCCATCACTCTTCATTCTTTTGACTTGGTCTAAATTTTCTCTGGTATCATTTTCCTTCTGCCTGAAGAACTCCCCTTTTAGTGCAGTTCTTAGAGCAATGGATTTACTTGGCTTTTGTTTTAGCTGAGAAAAAAAATTATTTTTGATTTTTGATTTTTGGAATATAATGTCACTGGATGTAGAATTAGACTCTAGTTACAAATTCTAATTTAATTTAAATGTGGATTAAAATAATCTGCCTTCTTGAAAAAATCCTTTGACAAAAAACTCCAGGTAAAATTTTCTGGATAATTTTCAAACTTAAAATTGACTTCTAATTTCTTTCCCATTCCCCCCAATTTTTTTGCTATTTAATCACTTCAGGAATTCATGTGGATTTGGCTTTGTGAAATACTTAGACAAGGTGAAAGGAGATTCTTTTCCTAATGAAAGATTATTAACCTCAAAAATCTAAGCATTACTTATGAAAACAGCTCCCGAAAGAAACATGTTTTTTGCTTCCCATAGAGTATTATTGAAGGAAAAATAAGGATCCCCCAAAGATGCCCAACCTCTAATTTCCCAGAACCTATGAATATGTTAGGTTACATGGCAGAGGCAAATTAAGGTTGCAGATGTAATTAAAGTTCCTAATCAACTGATTTTTAGATGGAGAGATTATCCTGTATTACCAAGTGTGCCAACTGTAATCGTGAGGATCCTTATAAGTGGAAGAGGAAGGCAGAAGAGAGAAAAATAGAGAGATGAAAGCATGAGAAGAACTTGCCCAACATTTCTGGCCTCGAAGATTAAGGAATGGTAACAAAAGTCATGGAATGCAGGTAGCCTCTGGAGGCTGGAAAAAGCAAGGAAACAGATTCTTCCCCAGAACCTCCAGAAGGGAACACAGCCTACGGCACCCCGATTTTAGCTCAGTGAAGTTTATTTCAAACTTCTGACCTCCAGAACTGTAAGATAATAAAACCATATTGTTTTCAGCTGTGGTAATTTGTTACATCAGCAAAAGGAACTAATACAGATTTTGGTAACTGGGACTAAGATGCTGCTGTATCAAACATCTAAAAATATAAAAGTGGCTTTGGAATTGGGCAGTGAGCAGAGAAAGGAAGAATTTTGAGGAACATGATATAAACAACGTAGATTGCTTTGAACAGACTTTTAGTAGAAATAGGGATGTTAATGGTTGTACTAGTGAAAATTCAGAAGGAAGTGGGGATTGTGTTACTGGAAAATAAAAGAAAGAGGATCCTTGTTATACAGTGGCAGAAAACTTAGCAGAATTGTGCATGCTATTATGTGGAAAGTGGAATTTGTAAGTGACAAACTTGGATATTTCTCTGAGGAGATTTCCAGACACAGTTTTGAAGGTGCATATGGTTTCTTCTTGCTGTTTATGGTAAAATGTAAGAGGAAAGAGATAAACTGAGGGAAGAACTGTTAAACAAAAAAAAACCAGAATTTGATGATTTGGTAAAATCTCAGCCACTAGATTATAAACAACACAAAAAATAAAAGATTCACTGTCAGGAAACATTCTGTAGAATAAAAACTAAGGATGTGGCTAAACAACTTTTTGCTAATACCTCAGAAAGATCAAAAGTTCAGAGTAATGAGTCATAAAAAAGTCTCTTGAAAAGATTATGCATGTGATCACAGATCCAATTGGCCATCTCAGCTGAAGGCAAAAATAGAGATTGGTTTATCTAGGAAAGACCTGCAGAGGAGCCTCTTGTCTAACAGAGTGAATCCCTGTACACAGCCAGCAGACTCACAAAGTTCTTGAGAATGATATACCAACAGAAATATTACCAGCTAGTGCTGAAGGGTACAGAAAGAGGACACAATGAAAGAAGGTTGTTAGACTCCTAAAATTCTACAGGCAACAAACGTGCTCATAAAAACTACTCAGTTGCAAACACATGCTACCTTTCATAGAAAGGAAAGGATAACTCACAGGGCAAAGCTAAGAGATCAGAGTCTTAAGCCCAGAGGACAGAGCTTCAAGTCACAGGATTATTCCCAGGCCTTGAAACTAAATAGAGTTTGCCTGGCTGGATTTCAAAATTGCTTAGTAGGCTGGCCGGTTAGCTCAGTTGGTTAGCGCACAGCATTGACACGACCAAGGTCCAGGGTTTGATTCCTGATACTGGCAGCCACCAAACATATAGACAAATAAAAGTGTGAAAAATTGCTTAGGACCAATGGCTTTTTTTCCTTCCACCTTCTCTTTTGAACCAGAATGTCTATAACTGTTGTATTCTTAGGATATTCCAAGGGAAAATGATATTAATTGAATATTGCTCTCCATGTCATAGCACAATCAAAAGTATGCTATTCTAATTATGCTATTAAATGAAACAAACACAGGTACCCTAGTCTTTTCAACTGTAAAGTAGAATTAATAATACCTTAATAGTAACATATGTAAAGGTGTTTAACAGAATATTTGTCACATGACAAGCTCTCAATAAATGTTATTTGAACAAGCACTAAATGAGAAAAGCATTAATTTACTATATTTTGAAGTTTCTATTATTATTACCTTAAAATATGATATATGTTATACTAAAATTAAAAGCACTATAAATAAATACCTCAATATATCTTGGAAATGTTAACTTTATCTACATTCTTGCTAAAATAGAAAAAAAGATAAATACTCTGTTATAAAACTAAGTGACACCTGGTTTTGAATTAAAGACGGTAACAAATGTACATGTTATATTTTTTGTTCTCTATTCTAATTAAGCATCACTTAGGAACTATGCATTCTATGAAGAAAAAAACATAACATTGCGAGTTTCAACAGACCCAAAAGAACTAACTGCTTAATTAATTCTTGTTTTGGGGTTTTTTGTTTGTTTGTTTCTTTTTGCTATGGCTTTTTTTAAACAGTTGTATTGGGATATAATTTACATATGATAACACTAAATTGTTCAAAGTACACAACTGAATAGTTTGTAGTATATCTACAGAGTTTTGCAACCATCACCATAATCTAATTTTAGAACATTTTAATCACCCAAAAGGAAACCTCTTCCCCATCCATTAGTGGTATTTCCCATTTCTTCTCACCCAAAGCCTAAGTAACCAATAATCTACTTTCTGTCTCTATAGATTTCCTATTCCAGACATTTTATTTTAATGGAATTATATAATATATAGTCTTTTGTGATTGGCTTCTTTCCTTAATTTTTATGTTCCAGCTCAAAGTTATTTCCTAAAATGAAATTGAGGGCCGGCCCGGTGGCGCACTGGATAGTGCGCCACTTGGGAAGCGCGGCGGCGCTCCCGCCCGAGGGTTCGGATCCCACATACAGACCAATTCCCGCTCACTGGCTGAGCGAGGCGCGGGAGCAACACCGAGGGTTGCGATCCCGTTGCCGGTCCCCGGTCCGGTACGGGGGTGACACTGAGGGTTGTGATCCGTTGCCGGACACGAAAAAAGACAAAAGACAAAAAAAAAAGAAATTGATGCCAATAGTCTGTGAATGCAGAGATAAAATTATAACATTTTAGACATTTCTCCAAATAATATATATAAATGGCCAATATACACATTAAATAAAAAAAACACCCAGCATCATTAGCCATCAGGGAAATGCAAATCAAAAATCACAATGTGATACCACTTTATCCCCGCTAGAATAGCTATAATAAAAAACAAAGTAACAAGTGTTGATGAGAATGTAGAAAAACTTGAAACCCTCATACATTGCTGGTGGAAATGTTAAATGGTGGAGCCACTTTGAGAAACAATCTGGCAGTTTCCAAAGTGGCTAAACATACAGTTACCATTTCATTTTATTCCTAGGTGTATTCCATTTCTAGGTTTACACCCAAGAGAAATGAAAACCTACACAAAAACTAACTTGCCCATAAATGTTCACAGCAGCATTATTCATAATAGACAAAACATGCAAACAACATTAATGTCTATCAACTGATAAATAAAGGAATAAAATTGGGTATATCCATGCAATTGAAGATTATTGGGCAAAAAAAGAAATGAAGTACTAATACATGCAAAAAATTGACGAACCTTGGAAACATTATGCCAAGGGAAAGAAGCTGGTTATAAAGGTCTCACATATTGTATGATTCTATTTATATAAAAAGTTCAGAATAGACAAGTCTACAGAGACAGAAAATAGATTAGTGGTTGCAGAGGGCCAGGGATATGCAGGCTTCGGGGGATGAAAGCTAAGAGGTGTGGGGATATGGGGTTTCTTTTTGGGGTAATGAAAATTTTCTGAAATTGTGGTGATGGATGCACAACTTTGTGAATATACTAACAGCCATTAAATTGTACATGTTAAATATGTGAATTATGAGTTATATCTCATAAATCTTTTTAAAAGAAAAAAAGACTCAAAAAAAGTCAATTGACCTTTCCTGCAATAAATATACAATCCTGATGAACCAAAATAAAAATTATAACATTTAAATTCAGATTCAACATTGTTCATAATTTCATCAAATAATAAGATATCCAAAATTTAATAAGGTATATGTACATGGATGGTTGATTCAAATCTTTAGGATATTTTCAACCTTTAAAATAAAATCAGACTGAGACAAGACATCTGCTCACTTTAAGTCTAAATTATTTCAAAGCAAGCAAATACATATTAGTGAATTTTGGTCAAATATAGCATTACAGATTCACTGGTCTATTTTATCTCTGAAAGAGCAGCTAAAAGCAGGTTCCCTTTTATCTTCAAAGAAATACAATTATTTTGTCAATTTCTACTGTTTGGGACAGCAATATTTCTCATAATTTCTGTTCTTAAGCTCACACTCGGCTGGTTGATGATTTTATATATGTATATATCCCCATAAAGGGATGTGGATTAGTCTGACTTTCTATGTCCTTCACCTTTTCTAAAGTTTAATGTCAAAATAAGAAAAAATCTGTTTTGTTCTTTGGTTAGCCAAACTATAAAATGGCAGTAGAGCTTTCTGAGAAATAATATTTTGATCTGCCAAATAAATTTACAAAATTGGCATCTGTTGATATGTTCATCAGAGATCATGTATAATATACATTTTCCATCCAAGTGCAGATATTATTTAAAGCATTCAATGCCAACATTAATTTTGTTTTCCACCTAGAACTCACCAGGTATTAAAAACAAGTTATATAGATTTTGTTAAATAATTGGTGGAAATAATAGTCATTTAATTGTACCCTGATGAATTCTGATAATGTTACAGTAGAAAATAAATTGAGGATTTGGGTGAGAGAAATCAGTTGACAAGGCTAGAAATAGGGCACAATATTTCCAGTGAGCAATTCTACTGCAAAGATCAATACACATGCTCAAGTAATGTTTCTCAATCAACAATAATTGACTCAGAGCCCACAGTGTTCTGGGTGCTGACATACACCAGTGAACAAGACAAACAAAATCCTTGCCCTTAAGGAGATTTTAATCCTAATGTTTATAAAACACAAACAGAAATCTTTCTCTCTTTGCAGTGTCAAAACACAAAATGGAACGTAACCAGGGTAACCATGACCCAGTCTGAAATTTCATCTGTTGCCATTTAGGAATCTTGACATCATGAACAGTAATAAATCACTGTAGACTGGTGCTTAGATATGTAGACAAACCAGATGAACTCAACCTCGTAACCACCTCTTTATACCATTCACAAACCGTAGGCCTGATAAAAGTATTTCTTCTGCTCCAGTGTGAGGGAAAATAACAGCAAAGCTGTTTCTGTCACTGAACAGTCAGGAATGTGTGGACTTGTCATAGAGCCAATGGGGGGTGTGAGAGTGGATGAGTGTGTTGGGGTTGGTACACACACAGATGGGCACTCAGTATCTTGATGTGGTGGAAGGGACATGTCATGGAAACAGAATATCTACCACTACTTGGAAAAGTCTCAAACCTTTGGGCCTACGTTAACTTGCTCCTATTAAAAAAGACCTGAACTACAGTCATACTTAGCTCTAAAACTGTTAATCCCTGATTCCCAACACAAAACCTAAGGCTACAACTTCTGAACTTTACCTGCAGTGTACCAGTCGAAGGCAGTCTTTTACACTACAGGAAGGAGTAAACAATTAGGTGAAAAAAATCAATAATTTCACATATAATGTTTACCTTTTTTTCTCACCACTCAGCTCCTTCCCATGTCTTTTGTATTTTGAAAGAGTGACCCCAAAAAAAGGTATTAGTAGTTATAAAAATAAATTAAAATTTAATCTATTGAAAATAGGTTAGTATGTGCAGAGGATGAGAAAATGAGAGGGTAAGGAAATTAATTAATTGGGGTGGGGGGAGGTCATGTCAAGGAATCCTCGGAACTTTTCCAAGGTAAGGAAGAGACTACAGAGTACTAGGAGGGAGGAGGTGGGGGTGAAACCACGATGAAGACAGACACGAGCAATGATACAAAAATTTTTAAATACCTGTTCTTACTGTGGCTTCCACACTTCCCTCCTTTCTTTTTCTTACTGTGGCTTCGACACCTCCCTCCTTTCTTGTTATTCTCCACCCAGGGCCACTTGTCAAGAATAGAATCTATGGCACCTTCTCAAGGATTGATAGCACCCTCTTGACACTCCTTAGCTCCACAGGACTTCCTCCCTGTCTCTATTCCCTGCTCTACTTGCCATCTTCCAATACAAACTAATTCTCATACTAACACTTTCCTGATATGTTTACCTAAGCAAGAATCTAATTAATTAATTCTCACAAGGTATTACTGATTAAGTTAATCATATGAAGCTGCGAATTTTAACAGGCATGACCATTACCCACAAAATTGTTACAGGTGGGAAGTACCAGGAACTGAAGTGAAGCCCTGTTTTCCCCCTCTATGCTTCATTGGACATGCTTAAAGTAGCCACACTGGCGCCCCTGCTGTGTGCACTAGCCCTTCTCTGTACTACAGTGCCTCAAATGGAGAAGTTCCTAGCACAAGATAAGGTGTGTAATGAATATTTTTGAAGCAAAAGAGCATTGACAGCACCCTTAAACATTCCCTACAGGCAATCCTCTTTTTGATTCATACATTGGGCTTCCCTGAGAAAGCAGCCAGCAATATCTTTAACCCTGGATATAAAACTTGCCAAGCAAGTCCACCATTACTTTAAAGGTATTAAAAAGATTTTGGATAAAAGGTTTTGGTTAAATAATCCATCCTTGCTTTATTTACTATATTCTATGTTTTCAAAGTGCTTGTCATTCACCAAACTTCGTCTCTGAAGACAATCACATCCAGTAGTTGGAGAGCTAAGAACATTAGATTTGTCACTTTTGCATGTAAAAGGTAAAGGTTTAGAGTACAGTATCTGGACTGAATTGCCTGGGGTTGAATCCCACTTCTACCACTACTAGTGTGTGACCTTGAACAGTTTATTTAACCCCTTTGTTCTTCAACTGCTTGTCTGTGAAAATGGAGGTAAAAGTAATACCACTTAGGGTTCTTTAGGAGGATTGACTGAAGTAATGCAAGAATAGGGCTCAGAACAGTACCCGACACCTGGTAAGCATTCAATAATTGGTAGTTTTTGTTAATATCATTGTCACCACCAGCACCACCATCATCATCATCACCTGGGATGGTTATTTACTCAAAGAAAATTAATCACATAACTACCAGATCCTCACTTCACTTTGTGCCTGTGAAGACATGGTCATAACGTTGCTGCTCACTGTTAACGTCATCACTTTGACTTAGACAGTTATTTTTCTCTACTTTTGCCACAATTGATCTCAAGAAGTGTTAAGTAGTTTCACAAAAGTGAATAAAGTCAATGAGTCACCGTTGTCCCCATTAAAAAGAGAAAAGTAATATCTGAAGTGGCAGCATGCTGAGTAGATGTATGAAGACTTTCTCCCTATCTGGAATGTAATATTAAAATATTTCTGGACCATGATTTAGTGTTATAGAACATCCAGAAGTTTTTAAGTATCAGTACATTTGGCTTCCATTTTTAGCTATAATGTCCCTCATACATGCTCCTATAGTCTTACATACTGCCATGAGTAACATTTGTTTTAAGGCTTCATACAAGTGGTCCCAAAACAATAGAAAAATTGCCTAAATTTCTGCACTTTGGGCATTAAACTAATATCAATAACTCACAATTAACTCCACAATGTTAATGGCACCAGTAGAAACTGTCTTTATTAAATGAAGTTAGAATTCCAAAAATAAAATTATCTCAACCAGTGTTTTACATCAGGGTTGAAAGACTTTATAAGAATTGTTTGATTGTTTGATTTTTAACACAGTTCCAAAAAGATACAGATAACAACATACATATCTCTCAAGAAGGTAAAGTTAGTGCACATATGGAAATTTGCACTAGGAAAATTTAGCAACATATCAAGGAAGTACAAATTAAAATCACAATGAGATACGACTACATAGCTAAAATGAAAAAGACTAGCCAGTGCTTTCAAGGATATGGAACAACTGCACTCTCATGCACTTCTCATAGGAATGTAAAATGCTGCAACCACTTTAGAAAGCTTTGCAGTTTCTTAAAATGTTAACGTACACCTACTATATGATCCAGCCATTCTGCTCTTAGGTATTTACCCAGAAAAATAAAAGCATATATCCAGACAAAGACTTAATAGGAGCTTCATTAGTAAAAGCCATAAAATGGAAATAATTCCAATATCCATCAATAGATGGATGAATAAACACATGTGGTATAGCCATAAAATGGAAAACTGTTCAATAATGTAAAGAACTGAACTACTGATACATGTAACAATATCAACAATTTCAAAATAGCTATGCTGAGTGAAAGAAACAAGACAAAAATTTGTATATACAGTATGATCCCATTTGTAAAAAACTCTAGAAAATGCAAATTAATCTATAATGAACTACTGATACATGTAACAATATCAACAATTTCAAAATAGCTATGCTGAGTGAAAGAAAAAAGACAAAAATTTGTATATACAGTATGATCCCATTTGTAAAAAACTCTAGAAAATGCAAACTAATCTATAGTTGTGGAAGGCATATCAGTGGTTGCCTGGGGAATGAGGAGAGAACATGGAAAGGCAGGAAGGAGGGAACACCAAAGGCACAGAAAACTTTCTGGCATGATGAATATATTCACTATCTTCACTGTAGTGATGGCTTTGCAGGCGTATATCCATTGCAAAGCAAATCAAACTGTACACTTTAAATATGTGCAGTTTATCATATGTCAAAGTTACATAAGCTTTTTTCAAAAATTAAAAAAAAATTCATAACCAGTCTTTTCAGGCTCAGGTTATAGGCTATTAGGACCCACCCTAGGTTTCCTATGGTAATATATACAAATTTCTTAATAATAATTTAAAAGCAATGGGAAGTAATCTTTAGGAATTTCAGCAACGGGTATAATATAATATCTACCAAAAAAGAAAGTATCTGAAAATCACTCAGATAAAAAGAGACAAAGGTTAGAAAGATAATGACTGGACACACGACAGATTCCGAGTCAAAATTCTACAACGTAATCTTTAGTTGCTGTAGTTTATATAAATTCAAAACAGTCTTCTAAATCACTGAGATCTCAGACTGTAGAGCTTGTTCATGCAAAAACCTCTAAGATCCATGATATGCATTACAGTGAGCATAAGTAATTCTGTGATTGGGTAAAACCACCCAAGGCTTAGCCACACTCAGAACTTTGATGTCGCCAAAGACCTCCGGGAAATGGCCAGTTACCAGGTATGTGAAAAAATGCATCCTTAAGTGAAATCCTTACAAATTATACAAACCATAATTTTTGAGTAGTAAAAGATCAAGTTTAATTGCTTTAAAAAGTAAGAAAAGCAAAAAATAAAAAATAAAAGGAACTATATAATTTAAAAATGTCGCTATTTCCCTCAATGGTCTTACACCTATGAAAAAAATTAGGAAATCATAGAGTCAATTCCAAACACTGTAAATGCACTCACAGAACAGAATCTGTTCTCTTAAGTGGGCATTTCAAGAAATTGACAGGCCAAGTACTGAAGGTTTTTTTGATTGGTACTGTTGATCTTCTGATATTGGTGATTTTTTACTCAAAACATTAATCACTTTAAATATTTCCAATCAACTGATAATAACCTAGTTATATAAACATTTCTATGCACATCGACATCTAGTAATTAATTTCTCTCCATTTAATCCATTAAGGGGACTTTACAATCCTGTCTATGAACCATATCCTATTATCAAATAAATGCTCCTAAATCATTTTATACATCCACATAGAAAATAATGCACATTTATTGAAATCATAGCAGTCTTTGTGAGTACAATATTTTTAATTCAGAAAATTCAGATGTATAAAACAACATCTCTAATTGAGCTTAGTTGCTAAATGGCTGAAACTTGATGCTGAAACTTGATCAAGTCAATTCCAAGTTCTTTTCTCGGTCATATCAAAGTGTTTCAGTCAATTCAGAATTGCTTTTTTCCTCCTCCTGGGGTGTCCATCACAGGAAATGGGTGAAGGTGTCCACTGTTAAGTTAGTGGTTGGCTTCAAGCATGACCATCCCTCTACCACGCATAACACAGGTGTCTCCTGTGTCCACCTGCTCTGCAGCCACTTAGCCCATCGCATTTTCTCCCTGGTATCCCCTCCTCACAACCGAGAAAACTCTTCAGGGACTGCTGGCTTCTAAGTAAATCCAGCTCCCTTTTGAGAGTCAAATATTCTGGGGTCTTGATCATATTGTTGCCTTAAAATATAGTCAGCCACAGTATTTAAAGTCATTCTCCCGGACCCCAAGAAAGAGGCAAGTAAGGTCCTCCATGCACTAATATTCACGAACAACCCTTTATCTGGTGGTAGTGGAGCAGAGGTGTGGCTGGATTTTATTGTCCTCCTGAGATTCCTAGTCCCCAAGAACTTCCAAGTCTTACTCTCTTGCTACCCTTGAAATGCTGCCCAGTACTACTTCCTCTGGCACTGAGAGTTCCCGTCTAATCTACCAGATGTGGTTTATAACAAAAGTTATTTCCCGGATATCATCTATAGCAATGGATTCAGCAAACAGCACTTAAAAACAAAATGGACACAGTCTGAATGAATCATTCAATAATAAAAATGCATTCAGAGCAAATGCCTGTCAATTCTGTACCCCACAGATATGTGCAATCAATTATGCTTCAATAAATTTTAAAAAAGAGCAAGTGCCTGATGTATTTTGCCATTATTCTTGAAAAGTGCTACATAAAATGACT